>NC_133311.1:22661988-22829246 GCF_012295235.1 Primulina huaijiensis | reverse complement strand
AGTAAAAAATATTTAGCTTTATAAATAGACAAATTAGTATGAACTATTGTAAATTATTGAATTAATATATGATTTATCTAGAAATTCAGTTTTACATTTAATCTAAATTACTTTTAAGTCCAACTGTTTTATCATATTCAATTAGATAAACAATTTTATTTTAAAATTATTTTATTGATTAAATTTTCAAAAAATATTATTTAATTTAAAGAAATTATATTATGATAAATAAGTATCATAGTCTATGTATTAAGATATTAGAATTGTTAATTAATATATATAAATATATCTCAACAAATAAATTATATACTCAAATATAACATATTTATGAATATATGATAGAATACTATTATTTTTATTGATATAATAATAATAATAATAATAATTCATTCTTTAAAATTTTGATAGACCAAAAAATATATGATTTTTTAAAAAAATTTCTTTTGTTTTAATTAGTAACTGTTCCACTCATTTCATATAAAAAAAATCAATATAACGAAAAAAAAAGTTGGTATCCTCATTTGAACGTTATCTAAGATGATCTAAATTTTTTTTACATAATAATATTTAAAATTTAAATTTATTCACTATTATCATAATAGTTTTAAATAATTACTCAAAAGCTAATATTAATAATTAATTACAAAAAGTGAAATTCTAGTTTTAAAAAGATAAAACTTGCACAAAATTAACAGTGGAAAGCTATGCAATTCACAATTAAAGTAAAAAAAAAAATTTAAAGTTGGATAATCTTTTTATGGATAATATTATATTATAATTATCTTTCATGTCATCTTTTACGTATATTTTTATTTTTAATTGGAACTAGGCTTATTTTTTTAATCTATACATAGAATCACAATATTTGCTTTATTGATGCACACTACTTTAAGAAATAGTGGAAATTAAGAAAGAGAGAGCATCATAACAATTAACTTTGGGCTTTTTATTTTTATACGTTAAAAATACATTAAAAAATATCAATCTTTTAAATATTATTAAAACCGTTAAAATATAATTAACTTTGGCCTTTTTTTCCTCCCCACTTGTTTTCATAAAATTTGATTCGAACTCGAGCTAATGGACTAAGGAGCTAAATTCTTGTGTGTTATTTATAGGCTCTGTATGTCATTTTCAGTGTCAACCTGTAAAGAAAGTTGATCAAACCATAATTTTATCGGTGTATGCGAGAAAATTTGTACCGGACAGAAGGGATGCATGGTCGAAGCAACCGTGCATGTGTCCGTCAAAGTATCAAGCCTACTGGTGCACACACGAATCGAGTCCGAGTCGTATGCCATTCGAGTTAGAGTTGTATAATATACTATTGCAATATGTTCAATCGAGTAGTAAATTTCGAACACCAACTCCATAAAATTGCATATCAAGTGACTTAATCTCGAGCTCAACAAGTTCGTTTTATTTTAGCATCAATCAAGCTGGAGGTTGAGATTTACAACAATGCCTACTGCCATCAAACTTTGTTTAAAAGGTAATCGATTTGTCAGATAATTTCACTCAACTCTACAACAAAGTTACTACCACCAAGATAAAACTAACTGCATTTCGCTTATAGAAACTTTTATGACGTTTTATGATGCAATGTTGCTCCAGTGTTTCAATACTGTGCAATATGTGGTATACATCTCTGTCTCACTTGTCTGCTCATAATACTGGCACAAGAAGCAGCCTTTTAAGATTCTGTAATAGAAATTAACAAGAGACTGTTTCTATGTTGGGAGCATGGAGACGTTACACTTATATGGAATCTGAAGTGGCAAAATTATTCCAGCTTACCATACCAGCAGGAGGAATCAGCATAAGAAGACTTGAAATTTAGGCACGTCGGTTCCAACGTTGAGATAGTTAACATCAACCACAACTTCCCCAAAATCATCTACCACAAAATATAAAATATATATTATGCCTTTTTTAATTAATTTCAAGAAATGGTGAGGAGGTGATGAACGTTTGTATAGTTTCACAGAACCACTAAATGAAATCTACCTTCATAGAGTGTCCTAGCAATTTGAACATAATCGGGTATGAGATCTTGGTATATGATTCCCTCAGGATGTGCATCTAATACAACTAGGACTCCTTCAATGAGAATATATGAAAAAAAGGAGTATATCAGCCAATTATTTAAATTTAAAGTAGATATAAGATAATGTTTTCAATAAGTTTCCTTTCACAACAGAATCCAGAGTCCAGACACCCAACACAAAAGTAATAATTCCAGTTAGGGTTAGTTTGATAAAAAAAAAAAAAGTGCTTGGCTTTAAAAAAACAATTTTTAAGCAAAATTTTCGAGTGTGTTTATTTTAATACATAATTAATTTGGATTAAATAGTGGAAATAGTTATTTATATTTTAAAAAGAGACGAAATTTAAACTCTAGCAGCCACATTTTATGACTTCTTTTTAAAAGAGTAGTCTCTTGTGATACGGAGACGAGTCAACCCGGTCCATATATACAATGAAAAATAATATTTTTGACAAAAAAAGTAATATTTTTCATGAGTCGGGTTGGAGATCCGTCTCACAAAACTGACATGTGATACGGTCTTATAGGAGTTTTTTTAAAAAAATAACCTTCTTTATCCAAACAATACCATCTATTATAAAATCGGAAAACATGTTTTTTTAATGAAGGTTTCTCTAACCAAGCTCACTAGGCATTTTACTGTCGAAAAAAATGAAAGGCAAGATCGGTTTCAAACTACTTGCATCCATGGAAATCTTCAAATGAAGAAGAAAAATCTCTTGATGCCATAAAGTTATGAGCAAATCTTCAGTTCAAATAAGCTCGTTGCAGTTTTCTTTTTGTATACTGATAAAAGTCATACGTAAGGATACATAATGTTGTGTTCCATCATTTACTCAAGTTCCTCAACAAAAATGTTTTGCAGTAGCATGAATTATGAATCTGAATCATTGCGTGTTTACCGTACAAAAAACATCATTTTAAAGAATAATTCTCAAATCAATGTTAATACTTGGTCAAAAAATAAAATAAAATAAAATAAATAAAAGCATCTGCTAATTGAATATTTTTTGCAAAATAACAAACAAGGAGTGATACCTGGTGCCAGCCATGCTTTTGTGGAATTACTTGGCAATGGAGCCAGCCACAAAATATTTCTTAGATTCATTGAATCATCATAAGCAACATGAGACCCTGAGAATGCTCACTATCACAGTTAGCAGAATCAAATATTCTTCCTCAAATTCCACAGCATCGTCCTTTTTTATGTTTTATTTATAAATTTTAAAGAATTTTAATTTCACCCAAACTTACCAACTTGGCAATAGCCCATATTGAATGGAAAAACTTCTTTGTCATATGCAGGATATTCTCTCGCATGAAATCTGCAAATATTTGCATTTAGGACCAGCGAATAAGCCACTAATTTAACAATATTCATGCATGCAATTTTTTGTAAGCATGACATCGTATCTTGCTTTCATATTAATATCATGTAACGTGAATTTCAGCTAAGTAACACTTGTGATTTTCTTAGAAGCCCAAATACAGGCTACAACCCTTGTGTCAGTATTTCTTTGTGAGCCTTCTTAAGTATTTCCAAAACCAAAACAATAATCTATTACGATTTCCGTCCCACCTGTGGGCACTATTACCAAAGATAATTCCAACTTCAGCAAACAAGAATGATACCACTGAAATTCTGAAATGTTTGGTTCTCAACCATCAAGACCGCGAGTTCACAGATTGCAAAATATATATATATTGTTCCATGTGCCAACTTACAGTATACCAAGCCTTCCAGAATCTGCAGCAAGGAAAAGGTGACCATGGAACAAGTCATAGCGACTCAAAGAAACATTCAACCCTACGCTAGGACCCCGCTCGACAATAATTTTGAACAAAAATTCAATGTAAGAATTCAACTCCTACAAAACAAAATAACAAACTACATTAACAAAGAAAAATGCAAAACAAGATTTTAAATGACCAAAAGCTATCAACACAATATTACATACTTCGTTTATAAAATGTCTCCCATAAGAAGTTCTGGTAAGTTCACACCGATCTTCATTCGATCCTTCAACATCAGGAACCTGTACCAATTAAACAATGATCCCTCTTATGGAGTTTTGTTCCAATTTTTATTAACATTCACACTTTGCAAGTAGCAGAACAGATCAATTAACAATGGGCCCTTTAAATTGCACTGCCACCTGAAAATTTCCTAAAAACATAAAAGTTCGCGCGCTAATTTCAGTTGTCATATACTCCTTAAGGCACCTTGAATACCTCATATGAAAGGCTTCAATAGCAAGATTCACCTATCACAAATTCACGATAATTTTAAGAACGCACACGATGTACCTCCCAAATTGCACTCATCATACATACTTTAAAGGAGGATAGAGGAGGAAACGAAAGGTTTGAGTGTATAAATCAATGAGAGAACAATACAAGTTCACAATTACCGGGGAAAAAATATCACCGTCTCTGCTACATAAGTCAAGAAATTATCGTGTCAAATGGTAAACATTTTCAATGGTGCTTGAATGAAATGTATGTGTGCACAGCTAAAATAGCAACCTTTAAGCACTAGTCTATGTTTAATGAGCAAAAAAAGGAACACTGACAGGGAGAATGGTTGGATCCAGAGCTCGTTGAATAGCCCCCGGGTCTGCGCCAGAGTCAACGGCGAGCCTAGCAAGCTCCAATACTGGCTCCGGCGGCGACAAAATCAGATAATCGATATCCTCTTCGCTCCGATTCGACGAAAAAATTGTCTTCGAACTCAGCGATCGCCTAGTTGATAGTGTTTCATTATAGGGAGGAAATGGCGCGAGGAATTTGAAGCATGACCAAATCTCTTGTGCAACCTGTGAGTTGACGGAATGAAACTTCTGTGGTGTGCTCAGTAGAGAAAGCAAGTCCGACACAGTGGCTTTGGGCTTAGATGGCGGAGAGAGAGCGTCAATATTAACGAGATTGAGACGGGTTTTGGTGAAGGAGGCGGCGGCGCCGGCGAGGGAGAGGGAGAAGATGAAGGCAAATCTGAGTGGGAGATACGTTGAGCTGCTCATTTTCCGAACCTCGGCACCGTCACCGTTACATCATCCCTTCCTCATCGTGGCTGCAGCCATATCCGTTGCCACCCCTCGGCTCCGCCGTAAATATTTTATATTATTAAAAATTTTTTTTTCAAAAAGTAACATTTAGAAATATAATTTAATATATACGCGGATTTCAAATCTAATCCTCCAAAGTCCAAACTTATGTATTACTTCAAGGTATTCACCTAAGAATATCATCTTACTTTTTCAATATTATAAGAAATATATTTACAAAAGATAATATTTATTTTAAAGATAGAGGATAATATTTAAGAAAGTTAAAAAATGTAATTTATTAAATATATAATCAATAAATCTTTTAATTTTATTATTCACATTGGTAAGTGACTGAGAAGTCCGATCTATCGTCGTAAGGCTCATCCCATCGATAAAAATAGAACAACTTGAGATAACATCCAAAAAAATTTATTGATAGTATATATTAGTGTATAAGCACACACACACACACATATATATATATATATATATATAAAATTAAGTGTAGCAATTTTTTATTTTATAAAATTTTGGATATATTAATAATTATAACAATTTGGATCAAAATAAAATATTAGAAGATTCAAGAATTTGAATGAGTTGATCAAATATATAATAATATTAAAAGTTCAATCAATATATTGACACAACAATATTTATAACAATTATATTATGAATACAACGATAAATTAAAATATTGCTTTTCTTAATAATAGCGTTAACGTTCGACTTTTTTTTTTTCAAAAATCGCCCTATTCCCCGTGTTCTAAACATGGTATATCGTAGCTGCAAGTGTCATACATCTCATATTGTTAATTGTTGAGTTGTCTCGATAAACACCTCGAAAGACTTTGAGAACAGCCGTTGCCGATCTCATACCTTTCTTCATTCCCAACCAATCTCTAACATTATCCCATATCTTCTTCGAAATCCTGCACCTGAAGTAAATGTGGTCGTTGGACTCTTGTGCATTACTACACAGCACACATGAATTATCCAGAACAAACACAAGTCTATCCCGAGTAAGAAACTTAGCGTGTGCAAAGAGCCAAAGCGCAAACCGGTGCTTAGGTAGGATGAATGATTTTGATATCAGAGGTTTCCATGGCCATCTTCCTTCTTTGTGAACAAAGAAATCATACACATGTTTAAGACCTGTCGTGCCATTAAACCAACGATCTAAGCAATAAATAGCCGCATCAATGGAGCCAAGATCACGAATTAACACATCCTGGATACTAATAATCTGTTTTACATATGCACATATATGTATATATATNCATTCTGAGAAAGAAATAGTACCTGACAATGCCATTATTTTATTTTTAGCTACCTACAAACTTAAATTTACATTTTTGTCCTCTATTATTTAAATAAATATATTGTTTTATTCACAAAAATTACATGTGTCTTCTCCACCTAAAGTATAATTTTAAAAAATATTATTTCTAAATTATCATTGAATAAGAGTAAATACTTATTTTGACATACAAAGTACCTATTATGATGTTTCAGATATTTGATTTCGTTCTTTGAATACTCCAAATGTATAATAAAATACTATATTTTTTATTTTTCATCTCTATTATTTAAATAAATATATTATTTTATTCATAAAAATTGCATGTGTCTTCTCCATCTAAAATATAATCTAAAAAAATATTATTAATAAATTATAATAGAATAAAAGTAAATACTTATTTTGATATACAAAATATCTATTATGATTTTTCAGATACTTGATTTCGCTATTTGAATACTCCAAATGTATAAAAAAATACTATATTTTCGATTAATCACCACAAATTCAGTCATTGTTGGTCTTTTCATGAAAAATGCATTAGGATGACTTATTCATGTCATTTTATATTTTTTTTAAAAAAAACATAGTTCATCAATCACCATGAAATAAGATTTAATATTTATTTTGACCTACAAAGTACCTATTTTGGAGTTCTAGATGCTTGATTTGGCTGTTTGAATACTTCAAATATGTAATAAAATACTGGATCTTCAAGTGATCGCCATAAATTGAGTAATCGTTGGTCTTTTCATTGAAAATGCGTTAAGATCATATCATCTAATTTTTAAAAAAAACATAGTTTCTCACTCATCATGGAATTAGAAAAAGCACTTATTTTGGCCTATAAAATACCTATTTTGGGGTTTCAAATATTTGATTTGGCTATTTGAATACTTCAAATGTCTAAGAAAATACTTTAGTTCCAAGTAATATAAAGTGACTTTTGAGGATGTCATTTGTGAAGTTAAAATGTGATACCTAAATTGGTAGAAAGAGTATCTCATTAGAGTCTAAAAATACATGATTTTTCTCCCTAAATACTCATATCCAATTATTGCGAGATGTTAAATTATAGTTTGAAATTAATATTGAGTATCATTGGTGATGAAATTCGTGAAGTAAAAATATGATACCTAAATTAATACAAATAAGACATAATTCGAGTTCACAAATATTTGATTTTACTCTTTAAATACACAAATTCGATTATTTGAGGATGCCAAAATATATAGTTTGAAGTTGGTACAAATAGTATCTAATTGGATCCCACGTATACTCGATTTTACCCTTTTAAGACTTAATTTTGATTATTTTGGGATATAAAAAATATAGTTTCAATTCATATTGAGTGACTTTTGATGTGTTATTTGTGAACTTAAAATATGATACCTAAATTGATACAAATAATATCTAATTCGAGTATATCAATACTTGATTTTACTCCTTAAAAACTAAAATTCAATTAATTTTTTATGTCAAAATATATATTTTGAAGGTAATATTGAGTGGCCTTTAATGATGACATTTATGAAGTAAAAATGTGATTCCTAAATTAATACAGATAATAAATAATTGGAATTCACAAATACTTGATTTTACCTTTTAAAGACTCAAATTTGATTATGTCAAAAAATATAGTTTGAAATTAATATTTTTCTATGCTGTCATTCGTGAGGTACAAAATGCGATACATAAATTTGTACAAAAAAAAACCTAATTCGAGTTACAAATAATTGATTTTAATCCATAAATACTCATATGTGATTATTTGAGAATGTCAAATTAAACATTTTTAATGTCACATTTTAGGTATCACATTTATAATTCACGGATGTCGTTATCAAATAAGTAATATGTAACATTTTAAGGTATCACATTTTGACTTCACTAATGTAAAAAGAATATATTTTGAAGCCAATAGCTTTGTTGGTACCATTACCAAATACAACTTGATAATATCCATGGAGTCGAATTAGGTACTATTATTATTAAATTAGGTATCACATTTTTACTTCATAAATGTCATTATCAAATGTCACTCAATATTAACTTCAAACTATATATTTTGGCATCCCAAAATAATTGGATATGAGTATATGGAGAGTAAAATTAACTATTTGTAACTCAAATTAGGTTTTCCTTGTACCAATTCAGGTATCATATATTTACTTCACGGATGACATCATAGAAAACTATTAATTTACAACTATATTTTTTGAAATCAATCAAATAATCAAATTTGAGTCTTTAAAAGGTAAATTCTAGTATTTCTGGACTCCAATTATGTATTATTTATATTATTTTAGGTATCAAATTTTTATTTCACGAATGTCATTATCAAATACTACTCAATATTACTTTCAAACTATATATTTTGACATAAAAAATTAATTGAATTTCAGTATTTAGGGAGTAAAATCAAATATTGATAGACTCGAATTAGATACTATTTGTACCAATTTAGATATCACATTTTAATTTCACAAATAACACATCAAAATTCACTCAATATTACTTGAAACTATAATTTTTATATCCCAAAATAATCAAAATTTAGTCTTAAAATAGTAAAATCAAATATATGTGGGATAAAATTAGGTACTATTTGTACCAATTAATGTACCAAATTTTTAATTCACAAATATCATTATCAAATATCACTCAATATTAACTTCAAACTATACGTTTTGAAATCTTCAAATAATTGAATTTGAGCATTTAAATGGTAAAATAAAATATTTGTGAACTCAAATTATGTCTTATTTATATTAATTTAGGTATCACATTTTTAATTCACGAATTTCATCATCAGTAACAATCAATATTAACTTCAAACTATATTTTGACATCTCAAAATAATTGGATATGAGCATTTAGGGAGTAAATTCATGTATTTTTAGACTCTAATGAGATATTCTTTTTATCAATTTAGGTATCACATTTTAACTTCACAAATGACACCCTCAAAATCACTTTATAGTACTTGAAACTCAAGTATTTTCTTAAACATTGGAAGTATTCAAATAGCCAAATCAAATATTTGGAACCTCAAAATAGGTATTTTATCGGTCAAAATAAGTACTTTTTCTAATTCCATGATGAGTGAGAAACTGTGTTTTTTTAAAAAAAATTAGATGACATGATCTTAACGCATTTTCAATGAAAAGACCAACGATTACTCAATTTATGGCGATCACTTGAAGATCCAGTATTTTATTACACATTTGGAGTATTCAAACAGCCAAACCAAACATCTGGAACTCTAAAATAGTTACTTTGTAGGTCAAAATAAATACTTAATCTTATTTCATGATGAGTGATAAACTATGTTTTTTTTAAAAATAAAATGACACGAATAAGTCATTCTAATACATTTTTCATGAAAAGACCAACAATGAATGAATTTGTGGTGATTAATCGAAAATATAATGTTTTTTTTTATATATTTGGAGTATTCAAAGAGCGAAATCAAGTATCCGAAACATCATAATAGGTATTTTGTATGTCAAAATAAGTATTTACTCTTATTCCATGATAATTTATAAATAATATTTTTTTAAATTATATTTTAGATGGAGAATACACATGTAATTTTTGTGAATAAAATAATATATTTATTTAAATAATAGAGAGCAAAAATAAAAAATATAGTATTTTATTATACATTTGGAGTATTCAAAGAGCGAAATCAAGTATCTGAAACACCATAATATGTACTTTATATGTCAAAATAATTATTTATTCTTATTTCATGATAATTTAGAAATAATATTTTTTAAAATTATATTTTAGATGGAGAAGACATATGTAATTTTTGTGAAAAAAATAATATATTTTTTAAATAATAAATGACAAAAATGTAAATTTAAGTTTATAAGGAGCTAAAACTAAAATAATGACATTGTCAGGTACTATTTCTTAAAAAAAGATGACTAGATACTGAATCATAATTTAAACTTTGAAGTGAGATTTTTCACAAATTTAGCCATATAAAATCATAGTCGCATGATGTCCACATCATTGGTGGTACTGTAAATTTGAACTTTTCCATCCAAATATGAAATATATATTTTTTCTTGTTTTTTTTAAAAAAATTAACATGACACCGAAATTGGAAGTTTAAAGCATAAGCCTTTATCCCAGCCAATGACTAAATAACACTGCTCATTATTTACTTATGATACACAACACATCCCAATATATCCCATTAAATATTATTTTTAACTTTTAATTAAATTATTTATATTTCTATAAAATACGTACAACCAACAATGCCAAAAGCAAAAAGGACAAAACTTTCTTTTTATATATATATTTTTTAAAAAATTTCTTTTGTAAAGTAAAAATAATAGTTAAGGAAGAAAAAGATGCTGTCAATGTGTCAGCGCCCACTCACACACACACATCCAGCACAATCTAAAGATATTTTTATCTTTTTTTTATTTAAAAAAAAACTAAAATTGTATATATTTATATAGTGCAAACATATAATTTTTTAATTGGATATATATAATTCAAGAATCAAGATCCATTAGCCCTGAGTTTATTATTAATTAAATAATAAATAAATAAATTTGTGGATGGGATAACGAGCTAAAATTGCACAATCTTCCCCAAAAATCCCACACAGATACGAACTGTTTCTGCAGTGTCGAATCTCATTTGGAAAATAACAAAATCTCAGGTCCCATTTTCACGCACGCATGCAACCAAAATATATAAATAGCCACGCCAAAAATTTGCTTCCATTCGCATACTACACCCTCGCTAAGCGCACTTTGAGATTCCTTCTTGCTTTTTTTGGCCCTTCATACTCTTAAAGTCCTTAGATTCAGTAGCTTAGAGCCCTCCTCAAACTGAAAAGAATAATCTTTTTGCTCAACTATTATTCCAATCAAGGCGATCCTCAATTCTTGTTTTCTTGGTGAAAGGATTCTTCATTTTTCTTCGGTATGTCTTGAGATTTCCTCTTTTTGTTGGGATTTTCAATCTTGGTTCTTGAGATTTTTTTCTTTTTGGTTTGTTCGTGTGTATAGTTGTTTGATGGCTAGCTCAACTGGGGCGTTTAAAGAAGTGACACAACAAGGGCATAGATCCGTTTCTCCATACAATGGAGGCTCGGTTAATGGGGAGTGGGGTGTGCCAACTTTTCAGCACCAACAGACAATTTCTATGGAGTGGACTCCTGAGGAACAAACTATGTTGGAGGAAGGTTTGGTCAAGTGAGATAATCTGAATCTTTATTTCTTGATTTTTATTTGGAAGTTTGCTATTCGATTAAAGAGATTTGCTGTTGGATTTCTGAAGTTCTTGATGCTGCTGCAGTTTGTTGAGATTTGTTTGATTCTATCTGTGTCTTACTTAATTCTCGTGGTGCATATTGATTTGCATGCGAAGACTCTATGATGAAATTTATTTTGTGGTTTAGGATTTATTCGGGGATTTTCTTGCTTTTATTGGAACGAGTAATGGGATTTGTGTGAAAGATTTTAGATCATTTATTGCGAGCGATTTCCGGATATGGTAGATATTTTTTATGTTTTTATTTCTTTGGTTTTTTTGGGGTATTGGTTTCTATATATGCGGAAACGAACTATTTAGGCAGTGTAATTTGGGGCTGGACTTGTGCTTCAGAATGGTATCCCATGATGGGGTTTTCAAGAGTTCATACAATACAAACATTCACCCAGCATAGTATTCTTTATTTTGCATTATAAGAGAAATAATCGCAGCGATATGAAGTGTTATGTGTGAAATAGATCTACTGTTAAAAAAAGAACAAAAGTTAGGGTAATAATTTGTAATAATGACGGTTTGAATATCATATATCCAAGGTATGTGACAGGGAAATGAGAAATTAAAAGTGTTCAAAGATGACCATTCCATCACTTGAAAAAACATAATGAAGCATAGTTTGCATCTAAAAAGTTATAGATGAAACGTGAAGTAATTTTTCAGCTTTTCAATGCTTTTGCCGATAATCTTTAGTATTTAGCCTTTTTGTCTCTCACTATCAAGCCTTCATACTGTCCGAGTCTTGGTCAAGAGCAATAATTTTTCATGAGAATTATCATGATACAATTGCCCAAGGCAATTATTTTCCTTATTTTTTCATGTTACAACATATACATTGCAGATATGCCTCCGAGTCAAACATTATCCAGTATGCAAAGATCGCTGTGCAGCTAAATAACAAGACGGTTCGCGATGTTGCATTGCGCTGCAGATGGATGACGGTGAATTTTTTTATTCACCATCCTTCTAAATTCTAGAGCTAGACTTATTTGCTCTCTTATGCTAAACACGAGCGTAGAAATGCGTAATTATGTCATCCAATGGCCAATTTATGCCTGAGTTTTGAAAATATGGGATATGGGATCCTCGCCCTTGTTATTTTTGGGATTTAATTCCATTGACTGACAAGATTCATATACCAAATGCTATTCATTTATATCTTTTTTCCTGAAAATTTTTGAGTTTCTTTTGTTTGATGGGTGAAATAGTGATTTAGTTTTGTATGGTTTAATTTCTAAGAACATTAGGATGGTTGTGCTTTATCTGTGTTTGTTGTTACGATTCGTTGGAAAAGATTGAGATGAAGTTCAAGCTCAACCCCACACTCCTGAGACAATGTGTACTTAACAACTTTAAGTTGGTTTTACATATTTATTAATAGATTAACACAAATTTGACATATCATTATATACTTGTCTTGAGTGATCTATTCATGCCTTCAGAAGAAAGAAGTCACCAAGAGAAGGAAAGATGATTTCAATGCAAGGAAAAGTAAAGAAAGAAAGGTTTGTGCTTTTTCTTTAGTTAATTATCGAATCCCAGTATGTTAGTCTAGACAAGCATTGCATGTAAATTTGTTACTGCTTATTATAGAAAATAGTTAATGCTCTCAGTGCGCCATTAGAAATTTGATGGAAACATTAATATGTTAAGTGTAAATGTTTAAGCCTACTATTTGCATCTCAAATTTCCCCTGGAGACATTGCGCTGATAAAATTTGTGTTTCCTTCTTGTGATACAAATAAACATTCACTTTCTAGTTGCAGAGTAGTATTATTCCTATAGGTCCGATCTGTAACATCCCATCCTTACAGTTTGAATTTAGGAAAACATTCGTAAACTTTTCTTACAGTATCCGTGAGTGTTTTGGTCCTCATTTAAGGATTTAGTAAATTGATATGATATTTACAGAAATTTGTCTTAAGTGATGAATAATTCCAATCACCAATTAAGGTCGGGCTAATCTTAAAATCTTTAATTTGTTCTACCAATTACCCTTGTTTTTGTCATTGTGGACTCTTCAATCGATTCTTATTAGACTATATCATCCATTGGTTTAATCATGCCTATTTCAGTGGATCTCTTACATAGACTTCAGAAGCTCAAGGAAATTGTTATATTTTTTTTTCTCAGGAAAAGGTTGTTGATTCTTCAGCAAAGCCTTCTCGCTTCGCCATCCAGTCGGGTTTTTCTCATGCTTCAGGAATGGCTTCTGATAGCTATGATGATGGTATATCATACAATGGTAGGAACAATTTTTTTATCAAAACATTGTGGATGTTAGAAATATATAAATCATAAGATGTGCCATATCAAATAGTTGCAACTTGCAAGGACTACACACAATAGGCATATTTTGTGCCTTTGTCCGGATCTCTCATTTCCTGCAGCATTTTAGATGCTTTTGCTATTATTATGAATTAAGAAAGAATGTTTCAGATGAAACGGCCAAAAGTTTGTGAACTAATTTTTTTTGCACTTGTGTTTATGGAAAAAGAATGAAAACTTAAGGTATAGTTTTTACATACACCAAGTGTTTGCAGTACAGATATTCAAGAAGATTAAACAACTTTTTAAAGTTGATGGGTCTTACTGATCAATGTCGAAATATAGTGCAATATTGAAAATTAATTGCCAAGACCAAATGGGATTTGAGACGAGACTTGCTCAGTCGATATTGACAAGAGTTTTAGGAAATAGGCTTGATCTTATAAAATTTTATCCAACAAGCTAAAAATGTATTATGCCTTGAATGACTGGGGGAAGTGTTGATTTGAGCTGAATTAGTGCCACAAAAGGAACTTAAAAGATCACCACAAAGTGCAAATATTATAGAAGAGAAATAATGTAATAGAGGCTTTTGCTCTTTAATGATAAGAAAGCAAGACGTTTTCAATAGATATCCAACATATATACTTGTATTCTATTTCCAATGTTTAGTAGAAGTTTTTCTAATTAGTTAATATAGTATTGGTTGCTGATTATATGGTTTGCGGGGGTTGGAGTAGTTCCTAGAAGAAATGAAGTCGTGGCTGACTTCTGATGTGAAATCAATAGTAATGTTCATAAAGCTGAACTTTTGTACAATCGAAGGTCTGAAAGCTTCAAAAAACATGCCATGCTTATAGGAATAGAAAACTGTGAAGTCAATTCGAGAGATCATCTTGAAGAAATTTAAGTGAGGTACCAATGTGCATCGTAGAGAATTTGCATTTCTTTAAATGAATATAGAAAATCTTTTCATTTTAATGTTACATTGATGTAGGACTAAATCAATAGATGCGGTTATTTTTCGGTTTTCCCCAGTTGTAGATTAGAATAAGCTTCCTGTTCATCACCCATGGACGCTGAATAGTAGCTAGCAGAATTGCTCAGAATCTGTTGAATTCAAACATAAGTTTATTTTGTACTAATTCAGATTTATTCTCTCTTTTTTTTTCCACGAAAAAAAATTCCAAATAAATTCTAACGAGTTATGCATGTGTTGTTGAAGCCGCGACTACCGCAGAGTCATATTTTCTAATACATGTAGAAATCATTCTTCTTAATTTGAGGTTAGAGAAGAGATTTAATGCTAGTGTCTAGACTGATGCTGCAGCACTCTTTTCTTTTAAGAGCACAAGAAAACTTGCTACTTGAAAACATTAAACTTTGCATATATATTAGAATATCAATATTGGACATTGTTTACATCGAAATTAACCTCTCAGCTTCTTTAGGCATTGATGATTTATATGCAGATGTCACCAGTGTCACTCAACGGCTTATCCAGCAAAATTCTTGGGCCTTTAAACAGATATCTTCGAATCTTTCTTCTCATCAGGTCAAGTATAGCATTTTGGAAAAGTAGTTGAGAACATTTTTACCTGCCAATATGCATTTTACGGGGCATTCATTCATCTCCTAGCATGATATTTTCGTTCTGTTATGTTATATTTGCAACATAACACAGATAGAATTATTTGAAGTGAAAAGGTGCTTCTTCCGAGAAAAAGCTGATGCAATTTCTCTTATTTTTCAGATACATGATAACATTGGACTTCTGAATCAAGCGCGAGGAAACCTTAACAAAATATTGAACAAGTACGTAATCAGTTGATTCCTGGTGCTGTATTCTTGTTTTGTTTACAAGTATGCTGCGACTTTTAGTAACTAACGAGTTGTCTTGAAAATGTCGCCGTCAAGTCTACTATAACACAAATATTACTGAAGTTAACAGTGTGTATTCCGTAGGAAGCACAAGCTTAGATGATGGAGATTATTAAAATAATGTCCTCGGAGAAAGTTATCTCGAGTTGTTTGATTTTATACGATTATCCAGAAATTTTCTCCTTTCAACTTTAGAAAATGAAATTGGGTTTGGTGCATGGAACACCTCGCCTCATGATATCAGAAATGTTATATATGAGGTCGAATGATTAGTTCCAGGTGCCACTTCTTGGATTCTATTTAGTGCTACAAGTTAGGAGCTTAAGAATCCCGTCAAAACGAGTGTTAAAAGATCAAATTTAGACCCTTTTTACTGGGTTTTGGAGCTACTTTAACGTTCAACGAGTTTGTTGGGTGTTAAATAATCTATTTATACATAGTTTTTAGCATTGATTTCTTTTTCTCTTTTGTTGTATCGTTAGCTTTTTATTCCTTCATGTTGGTTATTATGGATAATCTGAAATGTCCAGCTTGAACGTCATGGACCCGACGATGAAGAAGATGCCTCTGCTCCCTAAAGTGAACGAAGAGTTAGCCAGTACCATTCTTCCACCTCGACTTTCCCCATTCGTCGATCCCCATTCATTGATCTAGCGGCCATTGAATCCGCCCTGGGTTAATCGTTTGGAGTTATCGAACAGGAGTCGAACTGTTTCAGCAAAGGGATAAGATGTGGTTACCTTAGGTTGTCCATTGGTGGGGGGTAATATTCTATAAATTTTGCGCTTTTGGTTATTAAGATGAGATAAGATGTGGTTACCTTAGATTAGCTGTCTGAATTGTAAAGGATGCTAGAAGATTCATTTTGTGTCATTAACATTTACAAGAACAAATTAGAGGTTAATGGTCGAGTACAAAGATTTTTCAGTATATTGAATTTTTTTCCCCTAAGCAATTACACTGCTATGGCTGTTTTTAATAAAGTGTGCAATAATTGAAACTATTTTTTCCCCAAAGAAATGACAAGGTTAAAAAAAGTTAGTTGAAAATTTTGCATCTGGGCAATCTTGACAAAAATAGATGATCTTGATAAGCAGAAACTCTAAGAAATTTCAATTTTGCACATAAAACATTACAATATCAGTTAGTTGCGAGGGTAGGTGGTAGTCACGGGACATTACAGCTTAGGTTCGATTATGCATTAGTTCCCGATAGTAAAAATCCGATGCTTCATCCAACAGTTTCTCCATCCTGCAAGGTGTTAAAGACATATTAAAAGACCCTCACAAGCTACACATGAATAGTATAGAAAATATGAATTCGGTTATGCCAACATAATAAATTACTCAATGTGATTGTGTTTACCAAAATTCATGTTAAAAATAAGTAGATCAAAAGACTAACAGAATCACATAAATGATCACATTTTGGTCCATCCAACACACTAGTCACTTGCATAGTTGGTGCGCATTAACAACTCTTTTTATTTGAAATATGACAGAACACTAAGAGATCTTTCTTCAGAGATCTTTGTACATAAAATGAGCAATACTCGCCGACAAGGAAGCAAAGCCGAAACCGAACCATAAACATCCTCGTTCGAATTATATTCTGTCGATTTTTTCATAAAAATTTGAGAGTTATTTCGATTATATATTGATGATCAATCTTTTTTTTTTAAATAAATTTATGTGAAAATTATTCAACGGGTCTGTAATTAATTAAATAAATAAATAAATTTACCAATATCCAATAATTTTTTTTGGTAATAATTAGGGACCGCGGTTTTGATTAGTAAGCATTTTATACCCGCTCTTAACCGTATGCTCGCCTCTCTTATGATCAAACCATACCCATAAACAACCATCATCTTTTTGATACAAAGTTTGTCCCATTTTTTCCATCTCTTAATATTTTTTTTTTTATTTTGATAAATATATATATTTTTTCATTATTTAATAATTTGAAAAGATGTCCTAAACTAGTGATCTCTGGGAAATAATATATCCAAAGGAATGTTTATTATTATTCTTATAAGATACTTGTCGAATCTTACTCACCGCAACAGGCAATGGATGTATCGCCGCCGCCGCTGGTGGGAATTTCCCCTGTTGTGCAACTGCAGGACTGCATAAAAGATCTGCTGGAATTCACCCTGATTTCCTCCATTCAAGGGAAAATCCACTGCGGGCTTTCAAATGCTTACTGCGCTAACCTTCTCAGAGCTGACCCCTCCGATCCCCTGCCCACTAATGATGGTAACAACTCCCGATTCAAAAACGAATATGTACAACCGATTCATATACTCACGTGGCTTCATAGCTATTCTTTTGCTGCTGGATGTTGTTCGTTGAGGAGTCCAGTTAAATAAAGCGTATATAACGTTACTTTTGCTATTCCTTTTCATGATTTACGAGTTTGTATGAGATGCTTGTAATTTCCTTTTGTTTTTCTCTTTGTTTTTTCACTGGTTTCTCGTGGGTCTGATACTTAAATCATCAATGGTTTGTGCGTCTTTCGGTTGTTATTTTTGCATAGTTTTCTTGCTTCATCATTTCCTTGCCTCAACTGTTAATGGTATTGGTTTTTTTTTTCTTAGAGATGAACTGAGATAGGAGAGATGAACTGTGAGTTGGCTGGTAAAGTTGAAGGCCTCACTGTTATCAGTGTAAAAGCCTTGTGCTTGCTGTGTGGGTCATTGAAGTGAATCTTAATGAGCAACGTTTTGATTTCATTACTTTGAAGATAATTAAGCAGCACTGTTTGTAGTCTGCATTTAGTGTCAGGCTCTTTTTGGCTCAACCCCTTGTGTTCGCGTGTTCATGCAATTTTGGGTTACCAACTACGACTAGAAAGCGGTCACTCCTGTCTTCAGAGGTGAAATTTGAATCAATACATGTTAGAGAAGAATTTGTGTTTGGAGGATTTTTCTGCCCTCCAGTTGTACACTCATGTCATTATAAATTAATTTTGTTTTTTTTTTTATAGAGAAGAATGGTATTTGTTGAATGTTTTAACCAACAATGTTTATCTCCATGGATGCATATCTATTAAGCCAAGTGACATAGGCATCATAAAACTCTGTGGTTGTTAATCTTCTTTCCAAGGACTATTCAGCATAGGTCATGTTTCTTTTTTGAGCTAGGGGTGGGGATTGTTGGGTGCTTAACCCATGACGTCCTCCTATTTTTGGGAGGTATTGTTTCTTTTTTGAGCTAGGGTTGGAGATTGTTGGGTTTTTAACTCATGACCTCCTTCTATTTTTGGGAGGGAAAGGGATGATGCCATTCAACCAAATGGTCCGTGGTGTGTATGTCATGTTTTGAATTTATACATATACACACTGATATTGATGTTTTGAATATATTATGAATCTTAATTAGGACTCTGTTGCTAAGAATCTGATACCAAAATTTCCAGAGCATTTTAGAGGAATTCCATCGTACCCTTTATATAAGCGTGTGGCCCGGTCTCTTTATCAGTCCATATATTCTGGAGCCTTTTGTGTGTCAAATGAAGAACTTACACCAGTGCATGATGACTTGTCCTTCAAGAGGAAACAAGATGAATGGAATAAGCTGATTGTGGAAGAGGGTACCACTTTAATGACAGTAAGACCCATAATGCTATTGGGGCATCATTCTTATTTAGTTTTGAATATAAAGCTTCTCCATTTCACTTTTTCGGAAATATATATTTTCATAGATGCTGGAAGAAGTGGACTTTGAGCTTCAAGTGCAGGAGCCTTTCTTTTCCCAGCTCAGCGGTATTGATTTTGTTGGTTTGGATCTGTATTTTGGTATTATCATTCCATCAATTTTTGTCTGTATTTGTCTAATGCCTTCCATCTGGTCATGGACACCATTTTTTCACCTTATGCAGATGGACTAAAAATTGTTGAAGGAAGGTGTGCTGTCGGTGTCTACAGAAGGTATGATTTTTCTTTTTTCTTATAAATTACGTGGCTTTCCTTCCTCAGCAGAAAGCTCCCCTGCATCACGCTGTCTTATAATTAGTTAAAGAATACCATGAAAATATAACGCAAACGATGCCTTTGTGCATGCCCTAACACCATGGGAAAATAAGACATAGTATGAAACCATGCTAGACAAAATTCTCAAAACATAACTCAAACCATATGAATGCTCAAAGTTCTATTAGCAAATAAACTCCTCAAGCTAATCATAAAAACACTAAACAGAATGAACAACTAAATTTTAGAATAACAAAATCCTTGAATTGTGCTTATTAAGAAAATGTTTTAACCTACTTGTAGCGACTTAGTGAATGAAAACTCCAGTTTTGAAAATTCTAGTCAGAGCCACAAGTTACTTTTACTAACTTCTCTGGTCAACATAATGCTTTAGATCTTAGATGGACCTGTTGGCTTGGCTGCCCGTTAACTAATTGGCAGTCATGATTGTTAGATCCACAAGTTTCTTTCAATATATAAACCATATTCAACAAAACAAAGAAGGCTGCAATTTAATGTCATAAACTGGAAATTTCGTTCCCAAAGGATATCCTCTGTACAAAGAGATTTCACTCTCTTTTCCCTAGCCTATGCTAGTGCTCAAACTCAAAGAAAACAAGATAATCGAATGATCCTAACAAGCTACCACCCCTGACTCCCCACATTTTATTCCCTTCCCTCACACATCTAGATTCTTCCATGGATTTGAGACTCTTGGGCCTAAGTCCAATATATTAGAGTCCAAGAGATTATAGTCCGTAACAATGCTGGATTAACGTAATTCACTTATGGCACACCCTATATAAAACGTGCAAGCAGTTAAATTTAACGCAATTCGTTGAAGGCAGAACCATCACATTTCTCATGCTGTAACTCACTGGGTGTGGTTAAGTGGGTATAACTAAACATGGGAGGCAAAAAATTAGTTAGTAATTTTGCTGTTACCCTACTATTAACTTTGGATAAATCATTACAACAAGCTTAGCTTTTAGCTCAATGTGTAGTTTTAAAACAACAGTTTGAAGCATTTCACAGGTTATTTGACAGAATAAAAAGCTAGCTTGATAAAAAAGTAAAATATGTATCAATCTAGAATGACCAGTTTAATTATAATGATAACACCGTGACTAATCATAAAGTAGCTTAATTAAGTATGCCATCATCAACAATGAATTAAATTAGATATCAGTTTATAGACCATAATTAGTTTGGATATTCATCAACTAGTCAATTTTCTCAGCTAATTTATAGAATTTAATTAGTAGAGCAATCATACCACAGCAGCACTTTTTGTACGAAGTTAGTATTTATTAGTTATTACGGAGATTGATGTATAGTTTGCAAGTTGCGCGAACATTAATTTCATTTGATTTTGTTACCAAATATGTTGTAAGAATGTCTTTTCTGCCAAGTTATCCTAGAAATGATTAAATGGGCATTTCATTACATTTATATTTGTCGATGAAGCAACCCACACATGTGTGTATCTCATATGTATTTATGCTTTCTTGTTATGCTCAATAATTACGATAAGCATGGACTGTGTGTTGGAGTCTGCCGCAACTGGTTCCAGAAACAAGATTTTTTAAACAATTATCCTTTCTAATATTTTTATCGCATTTTTCATCCCTGAAAAATATATTTTTTGGGTGCTAGAATCAAGCTTGGCGGTGTAATTCTGCTCAACAAATGTGTGATGTTTCAAGTTCAGGTGCTAGTGTTTTCCTTTCAGTTTTTTTGTCTTCACCAAGTTTGTTATCATCCTGAGATTGTGAGTCTATCAGGATGTCCATCAATATGCTTCATTTCATGATCTGTTGGAAGCAGAGAGTCTTGAAAAAGTTCTTCCAGGAGTAAAAAGTATTGAAGAAGGTAATATTACTTTGGATTCTTTGATACTGAAAGTATGCTTGATTCCTTGATACTGAAAAACAAGTTTCACCCCTGTACTCATGACGCATGTACACACATAGTATATATATGCTTTCTTGTTCGCTTGATTGCTGCAAGTATACCATTTTTTTAATAATGTATGTAGACACATCTAATCCTGATATTTTCATCTCTTGTCAACGTCTTTGTTTTTCATTGAGCATGTAAGCTCTAAATTTTTTTGGCCACTGCTATTTATTAATCTTCATGGCCTTGAAGCATTCCCAAGAATTCACTCAATTTTTGTTCACTAAAGTTCATTTTAATTTTATCCCTCAATTAATTTTCAATCTTACCTCATCTCGCATTCAATCATTTCCAGTCGGATGTGAATAGATGAATCCCATTTTAATCTTTGCAATTTCAAGGTCATGTAGCATGATGTATGGATAAATTATCTGCGTAACTTGGAAAATGTCTGAGGAAAAAATATTTCTGACAAATATTAAGTTAGCTGTTTTCAGATATTACTTGGGGCACGATCTGCTCCTGCTTTCCCCATAGTGGGTGCTTGTTTTCGAATAAGAACTTGATATGGATCGATAGCCTTGTCAAAAGTTATTTCCAAACTGAGCTATCAATAAGTGCAGAATTGAGGAAAAAAGATTGCCATAATAACTGAAATGAATCTTTCTAAAATTATTTATTTGCCAAAATTTTCAGGTGTGCAAATCTATAGAGCCTTTTACTCTGAAGAGAAGGAAAGTTCAAATGGTGTCCTTGCTATATGTGTCAGAAAACCAACTTCCCAGCTATACCAAATAATGACGTCCATTATTCAAGTGAGTGCCCTCAGAGACATGCAACATCCTTAAATGGGTGCTTTTATTACATATATGTTTTTAGTTGTGTGTCTCGTGATTATTTCAAGTTCAGTTTACTTATAAATGAATACACTATTGCCTTTTGAGGTGGGAATAGATCATGGAATGGATATTTCTTCTTAAATAGGGGTGATTATTACTCTTACTTGAGCATTGACCGTGACATGTGAGTGGAATGTATGATTAGTTTAGGATGCCTCGTCTATCTTCTAGTTGTCAATGATAACTTGTAGGTCAGGAATTAACTTTGTTTGATGTAGGATTTTACTGCTAAAAGTTTCTTTTACTGTTATTTTCCTGATTAAATTGTGTGCAATGTCTTGGAATGGCTCCCATATCGTTGCCTTTTTGTAGTATGATAGCAGGTGGGGTTTGAAAGATTTTAACTTTCTCTCACTGTGATATGTGTAGAATAAAATAATTAGATTATAGGAATATTTGATATTATTTAAAATTAGTTTTGATTTGATAGGATAATTTAATATTTAAATTAGGTAGGATAACATTTGATTTCTGATTTTTTTGTAGTTTGTTATATCCCTTGGACTATATTTACAAGGTGTATTGTACTCTCAGGGAAAAAAAACAGAAAAGATACCTTTCTTCTCTCAATTTTATAATGTCTTTTCGGTTGATGACTAGTAGTGCATCTAGTACCGAGGTCCCAAGATTTGGGACGAGGTCTCAGGTTCGAGACTATAATTGTTGCAGAGATGTATCCATATATTTAGAAAATAATATTCGCAAACATGGTTTATAATAGTGTTCTTTTCCATGTTCTTTTGTTATTTTTTTTCCCTTTTGAAAACTGTGTTTTAAATGCTGACTGTTCACATGATTTAAAAACATTGCATCATTAGGAGAAGAGCATCTTTAGTGTTCTAGTGTTTTCAATTTTCTTGTTTCAATAATGTCTGGAAGAATGCTTCCTTATGTATGTTTTGGACTCTTGTAAATCAATATCCCATAAAATATTACGCATTCTTTTCCTGTCATCTCAAGTTTGTGTTAGTCCAAAGGCATGGGAACCCGCAAGACATGCATTTGCAAAATCTATGATTCATCTACATATGAAGCACGTGTTTGTGTGTTTTGGGTAACCACCCTCACTCCATAACTGGTTACACGTTTATACCTTTCAATATCAAACTCAGAATTTGTGTCATGTTATAGATCGCTGCTAAATTTAATCTTACAGGGACTGAGCTATGAAGGAATTCAAAGACTACTGGGCTTTGTCCATTCTGTCGGAACAGTTCCTGAACTACTTCCTCCCCCACCATCCACTCTGCTCTCCACCTTTTTGGAACTACATAATCCACATGTATGATGATGCCTCTATATGATTTGCAAATCCATTTTACTATTCGTTGAATAATGCCCTCTATCTTGTGTCATTCTGCTTCATGATATGGATTTTCTTGTGCATGTAATTGTTGTTAAATGACACATTAGTTTGTCACTATTTATGTATCCATATTTTATTTTCTTGAGGTAAAAAGTTCAACCTTGACAGCTGGTGCCAGGGCCCTAGCAAAGCATGCCAGTAGAAGCAGCAAAGGATACTGGGGTACCTTACGTGGAAGTGGTCAGTTCAATTTGATTAATTTTCTTCATAATTGAACCTTGTCAGTTAATGTGCTCAAGATTATTGATTTTCGCCTGACTTATCAACACCTACCGACAAAAGTGTCATAGTGTCTGTTGAAAGAATTTTCACCAAGCAAGCTTGAACTGAGTTTGAGGTTCAGGTGTTTGTACTTCGGAAGGTGAGGTTACTAGTGGAAATTAGTTGTGATTGATTTGATAATGGCAAACTTTTCAAACTTGAGCTCAATGATCTTTGATCAAATGTAAGACTTGATCTTGAGTCAATAAATTGTTATTTTTCTGTCTCTAAAAATATTTTTCAATATCGATAAACTTTATATATTGTTCCCTCTTTGTGCCATTTTATCTTCACCTTTTCTAGATAGCTCAGAATTCATATGAGACTTGACAAATGGGTTTTTTTAACGCGTTTACTTCTTTCTGTCATAAACTTAGTGGGTGGTTGTTAGTATTGTCATGTCATGATCATATGTTTGAGTATATGAAATATGAATGGTAAATAATCGGTTATATGATTAAAAAAATTATCCTTAATTTATATATATTATGCAAAATATCGCATGCAATCATGAATGATAAGGTTTATTTTAAAATTTTGGTGTTTTTTGTTATAGTTACAACAAAATAATTATTTAAGACTTAGTAGCTTGCATGCTGGTTTATGAGCTTATAAATAGTGATCTTCAAGACAGTTTGCTGGTGGGCTGTCAAGTTGCACGCTAAGGGGTTCATGCTCTTGTTGCTGCAAACTATAGATCAACCTATGTTTGGAGCCAACTGTCATGCTAATACCTCACTTTGATCAATTGATATAATAGGGACATGGTCGGAAAAGAAATGCACATATTCTTTGTGACATACTCATGACTCCTACTAACTCATCCCCAAAGATGGAGAAAGCCTGTTAATGATTTGTGTTGATGGCCACAAAGACAATCATGAATGTCCTGTTAAATTTTGGCTTCATTTGTCTGAACACTGTTGGTTGTATGTTAAATTTGTATCACGAAAATATGTCTTAAAATTATAATAGAATGCATCTAGTTTGTATTCAGATGTTAAAAACCCTTCCATTTCCAAAAATTGGGTGGAAAATTGAATTATTCGTAACTTATATGAAATAAGTGTGGTGGAAACTGGGTGATTTTTTTTTTGCTCATATATGCAATAGAGTAGGAAATTAGGATAATTATCAAGTGTAAGTCAACTGAGATCAAACATTTAGTTAAGTTTTGGTGCTCAAGTTCTAATTTGAGGTACTGTTTATTATCTTCAATGGTCTGGATCTACTGGGGAGTACATCTATCTATTTATGTTCATATTGATTGGCTGACATTTCCTTGAGAGATTCTAGAGAAGGTTCTCTCTGTATGAAAAAGTATGAATCTGACACTCGCTGGAGTTGTAAAGGCTTTCTTTTTCATCCAGATTCTGAAAAAAATAGGCACTCTCTGGATGTCATCAGTTGCTTATTGAGTCATTGTACCTGGCTAAACATTCATATCGTTCCACCTCATGGAATCGTGTTAGAGATCAGAATTGCTGAAGGTTATGGCGCACGGTGGTCTGAAGATGGGACTAAAGTATACGATGTTATGTGACGTTCTTAATTGTGATCTAAATATTTCTAATAGCTATTGTAACAAAGGGCACTTCCACATTTTTCTTATACTTTTATGCAGAGTAAAACAGTTGTTTGGACAATATGCATAAAAGGGATTTATATCTGAAGAAATCAAAGATGGTCAAAACTGAAAGATTTTATTTTGATTTGCAGTTCATAGGATTTCTTGAGCCATATATGGTGGATGGTTTCTTGAAGGGCTGGAAGCATTAGTTCACTTGTACAGAATTTGTTAGTAAGTGATTGATGCCTCAAACTGGAACTAGAGCTGGATCTATTCAAATTGGACTAAATTCATGACATTCACCTTTGAGGAGAGTTCCAAGTATCCAAATTCGATGTCAGATGTTTTTGCGGCTTCCTTAAATTTGTTTATGAGTTAATTGCTCTACACTCTTATTTATTTATTATAACATCAAACATATCTGATCTTATGATGTTTTCCTATTTAAGTGATAAAGATTGCATTCATTGATGCTGGTGAGTTTTGGTTGATACCAGTGTAGGAAAGTTTTTGTGCTGGTTGAAGCAGGCAAATTATAACTTCGAATAATGCTGAATGGATGGCATTCTTGGTTATTATACTTGGTAGGTCTCTAGTAAATATGTTTGTTTCAACAAAATTATGGTATTATAATTTATTGCAATCATCATTTACTATAGGAATTCATGATAAAGCAGATAAAAATTAAACTATTTGCCCTATTACCCATATAAAAATGGGAGGAAGTGCTAAAAATACAATGTTAGAATTTATTTCTGGCGGAACCTGAAATGAACACATTATTCTTGGGAGTTGAGATGACGATGATTGCCATCTGAGGCAAGTTTTATTCGCTTTGTAATGGTGGTTTATATGATTGCCTTTTTTCTTGGTGACTGCCTGTGTTCCCTCTTCTTCTTCTACACCATCCTTTTGTTCACTGAGTGGATTTATTTTCTGCGATTGTAACCATGTTACTTTTTTACTCCTATTTCCAGTAGTCAACTCTGTTTGAGACCATCAAAAACTGTCTTAAGTTTTGTGCTTAAGGTTCTACATTCTGTTTTGAAAAAAAGTGTAGGTTAGCAACCTCAAGAAAACTTGAGCATGAAGAATAAGTGTCATTAAATATCACAATTAATGCAAATGACTAAAAACTTGGAAAATTAAAGCATATCAATGCAGTGCATTCTTCTATTGTTAGCATCACTCTCGAAACTGAAAGAGCCAAGTTATTCATCAAAGCTCAGCGAAAAATAAATTAATAAATTTTATTCATGCCCAATGAGAAATAGCTGTACTTTCTTGCTTAGGAGACCAGGGAGATGATAATGAGCCATCTGATTCAATGTTTCCAGGGATCAACACGAGATTTCAGTAATCGTCAAAACCTTTTTCTATGGTCATTTTCTACATGTACGTTTCTTGAAGTTAGTTAAATGAGATATATAAAGACGGGGAGTAATGGTTATCTTGCTTTAGATATGGTTTCAGTTTCTCCTTTGGAAAGGTTGTTTCATTGCTGTTGGAGATCCGTCGTTCTGTTGGTCATTTTCTACATGCACGTTTCTTTAAGTTTGTTAAATGAGATATATAAAGATGGGGAGAAATGATTATCTTGCTTTAGATATGGTTTCAGTTTCTCCTTTGGAATGGTTGTCTCATTGCTGTTGGAGATCCCTAGCGAGTCAAGTGAAATTTTGTTTCAAATACTCCTTTCAGATGATATATGGTTGTTTCATCAGTAACATTTTGATATTTGCTGTTGAAGATTCTGTGTCAAGTGAAATTTTTTGTTTCGGTTTCTCCTTTCCAATGGTTCTCTCAAGTCAGACTTGCTACTGGGATATTCAGAGTGTGGTTAATTGAAAAATTAGTGACTCAACTTGCTCGGTAGTGCTCTTTTTCTGTAATCCTTTTACTTGCATAAAATGCATACAAAAGTGGAATTTGGAATCATATTTTGGAACACAGAAGTCGGCAATGGCATGTTATGCTTTGTAATATAATTAGGAATCAAAGTGAAAAGTAGTGGCAGAACACTGTGACAGCTTTCTTTTTCAAAAGCTACACTTATCCAGGGGGACAACTTTATGCTTGTATCAGTGATAACATGTCATGTGGTTCTTTAGGTTACGGAGTTTGATCTCTTTGTCACCACTATGTAGTTGAAAAGATGTGACGATCGTAGTTATTGAGCTCGTAAGTTACGTGTCCAGTTTTAACGAGTGCTCGTTTTGCTGCGACCTAAAAGGCTCCATGATTGTTCCAAGCATGCTTTAGATACTTGGATTGTGATTTTGTAGCAAAATGCAGTGTAAAACTGATCGTTTGCTTATGTTCAAGTCTACGTTTTCAGATATTTGACCACCTCATAAAAAAATGAAGAAACTTGAGATTCCCTCGGACTATGCATACAAAGGTAGATGGATTTATTCAGACATTGTATGTATTAATTAATTAATTAATTAATTAATTAATTATTATTACGTTGGCTGGCCTGCTTAACCTTTCTGATAAATCTTAAATTTAGAATTAATGTAATTATATTAAAATACGATGCAAAGGGTTAAACAAGGAGACAATGTGCGTTACAAAACGGGACCCGTATGGAAGGAATTGTCATTGTAGGTGTTATTTTATGAAAGCAATTTGAGGAATTGAGTTCGTAGACATTTCTCCAATGATTGGGAAGATAAACAAAAATCTTTGTTCTTGTCCTCTTGTCTCATTTTTCAGTGCGGAATAAACTTCTTATCGGTACCATTTGGTTTTGGTTTTATCCCCGTTAAAGTTTTCCTCCTTAAAATAAATTTTTTTTAAAAAAAAATTAAACGTTTGATAGATTTTCGGTCTACTGAAGTTCTATAAAATTCTAGAGATTGTTTGGTTTGAAGGAGATTGATTATGTGTCTTTATTTCATTCTTGCCTTTTACTATTAAAATATTAGAGTTATAAATGGATATATTATTCATATATTATATATAATTCATTGTCTCTCATGATATATTGAGTCGAGTCGACTGGTCATTCGTAAGATAATTGATACGTTTACCAGTATATTGTTTATAAAAGATGGATATACTGTAGCTGACATATGTAGCAAGTGAAATTGGTATGACATTCAATAAATCTTGATTATTGTCTTAATTTTTTTAAAAAAAATCATCAAACTTAAAATGTCTATAAAAATAATTTATACATTAATGTTGACGTATAACTAGGGATGTAAACGATCTAAATCAAATAGTATCAGGCTTGATCTCGGCTCGTTTAAGATTGTTTGAGGAGTTCGAGCTCGATTCAAACTTTTATTATCAGGTTCGAGCTTGGTTTGATTAATTTTTCGAGCTCGAAATCAAGCTCGAGCTTGGTTTGATATGATTAACAAACAAATTCAAACAAGTTTTTTTTATCGAACAGAGCTTCGAATAGCTCGCAAACGGTTTGGTTCATTTACATCCTTACAACATATCCAACCTCTATTAAGGCAATTGTATGCATAGTGATATTCCCCATGCTCCAAGGTCCTTATTCAAACACACACACACACACACACACACACACACACACACACAAAATATCTATTGATTTGTTTTTATATGGCCTAACAGTACAATATATTGAATATTTAAAATTTATTACGATATAGTAAAAATTTAAGAATGAACTAAAATCAAATATTATATTCAGTAATTTTAAGACGGTGACAATGATCTTTGCTCTTGCGATATGAATTAAAAGAGGAGGTTGTTCACATATCAACGACAAAAACATAAATTATTTGGCTTCTTAATTAAATGTCATACACCAAGAAGATTATAGATTCTTTTGAATGAAGCTGTCACTTTTGAACCCTTAGAGACACAATTGATGAATAATCATAATAATAATAATCTTTGTTTTAAGTATTCGGATATTAATATTGTCACATTCTTGAAAGTAAGAAATAGAGAAAATAATAAATTTTACCTTGTGTTAGATTAAATTGGATTTTGGTACGTACTTTAACTACTAAAAAATAGATCTGACTCCGATTACTTGAGTTTCATTTTGTCGAACCACGTCGGTACTCCGGTCCAGTCATGTTTGCATTCCAATGAAAAATGATATATTAAAAGTATAAAAAATAGAATAGGTGAAAAAACTTAATATTTTGTATTAAGGATAAAAAAATTCAATTGAGGCCAATTTTTTTTTTCTGAAATAAATAACTCCTCTAATAATTATTTTCATTTTCATTTTCTATAGTTCGAAAATAATTAAATATAATTACTGAAAGTTATATATGTAATCTTAAGGGGGAAAAAATAAAATATGTAAATAAATGAATCAAATTAGATAAAGAAAGGATACACATTGCCCAAATAAATTAAAACTGCTTGGATAATTTAATTATTTTTTAAATAAAGTTGGAGAGTCATATGCGGCTGTCTTCTCTATATCGTTTTTATCATCATCTACTTGTTTTCATTAGCTACGAGGAAAAATATTGTGCTTTGCGATATATCCATTATCCTATTTAATTAATGAAGATTCCAATATCGCTTGGTAAGCAATACCTCGTCTGTTGAAAGGCAAACATCACTTCAACTTCAAATATTAATTAAATAAGTTTTGATCATAAGTATTATTATATTATTATTAACAACTTTCATTTTTCTTCTAAAAAAAAAAAAACCTATTTTCTTCTATGTTTTTCTACGAAATATATGTATCGCATGTGCCAAAACTCCCTAGTTATTATTATTATTATTATTATTATTATTATTATTATTATTATTATTATTATTTGTGTGCCTAGGCTGTGAGCATGTACGTCCATACGATATTGAAGTCATAATTTAGTTGATGAGCAATTTAAACTATATAAATTATGAAAAAAAATATTTTGATTAAAGAAATGTTTTGACCTTATAGATTTTTATAGAAATTTTCTTGTAAAGAGAGAATGCGATGCTCACTTTATATTCTCACGAGTTACTTGTCATAATTATATATTCCATATATATATGATGCAATTCGGAAAATACATAGGTTTAACAAATATAATTAGATCATATTGTCTTTTTTATTAACATTTAATTAATGTACGTATACTACATATATATATGTGTGTGTATCACAAAAAACCTTCAAAGTGTACGTAGGAATATATATTATTTTATGGGGAGAAATAAATTTGAATTTTTTTTTTTTGTGTTTGATGGGAATTAAAGAATGACCCAGATCGAACGTTGGTGTCGTTGGTCCACTCCTATTTATATGCATATGTGTGTTAATATTTTGGCGCACATAAACTATGGAATAGTGCCTTGAATATTGAGAGAAAAAAGACTCGGCTTTAAAACTGATCATATGGATAGAACTTCAATCCTCTCAAATGAAGCTGGCTTTTTACATACAATTTCCAACCCAAGAAATAATCCAATTCTTGATCAGTTAGATACACAAGGAAGCAATTTCTTCAACCAGCCTCAAAGCAACAACACATCTGCAGCAAGCCAATCCACAGATTCGGTCGAGGATGCGAAGTGGGCATCTAAACTACTCACAGAGTGTGCCACAGCCATGTCTTGTAAGGACTCGACCAAGATCCATCATCTTCTATGGATGTTGAATGAGCTCGCTTCTCCATATGGAGATTGTGATCAAAAGTTGGCCTCTTATTTCTTGCAAGCCCTCTTTTGTAAGGCGACCGAATCCGGTCACAGGTGTCACAGAACCCTAATATCGGTTACAGAAAAGAGCCACACTTTCGATTCTATCCGAAAATTGATCCTGAAGTTTCAAGAAGTGAGCCCTTGGACAACTTTTGGTCATGTGGCATCAAATGGAGCCATTTTGGAAGCCTTAGAGGGTGAGTCCAAGATTCATATCGTTGATATAAGCAACACTTTGTGCACACAGTGGCCTACTTTTTTAGAAGCCTTAGCTACAAGGACCGATGAAACGCCTAGTTTAAAGCTGACTATTGTCATAACAACCAGCGCCAGCGTCGTTAAGTCGGTTATGAAGGAGATAGCTCCAAGAATGGAGAAGTTTGCAAGGCTCATGGGCGTGCCCTTCGAGTTCAAGGTCTTGAGCGGCCTAAACCGGTTAGGCGACCTTACAAAAGAGGGTTTGGGGGTTCAAGAAGATGAAGCTTTGGCTATGAATTGTATTGGAGCATTGAGAAAAGTTCGTGTTGAAGAAAGAATGGATGTCATCAAAATGATCCAAACCCTAAGACCTAGGGTTGTCACAATAGTTGAAGAAGAGGCTGATTTTTCCACTAATAAAAACGACTTCGTTAAGTGCTTCGAAGAATGTTTGAGGTTCTATACAGCATACTTTGACATGTTAGACGAGTGTTTCCCAACTACTAGCAGTGAGAAGTTGATGTTGGAGAGAGAGTGTTCCAGAACCATAGTGAGGGTTTTGGCTTGTGACGACGAAAGTCATGATCATGGAGGGGATAATGAGAGGAGGGAGAGGGGGGTTCAATGGGCGGAAAGGCTCCGGGGTTCGGGTTTTTCATCAGTTGGATATAGCGACGACGTCATCGATGATATCAAGGCATTGCTTAAGCGATATCGAGGAGGGTGGTCGTACGTATTACCCACCGGTTCGGTTGGTGATTCAGGTATTTATTTGAGTTGGAAAGAAGAACCTGTAATCTGGACTTCAGTGTGGAAACCCTAAAATATGTGTTTTTCAGGTAATATTTGTGATATATATATAGATATCTTGTTTTAAGCTTTTATATTAGCATGAGATTTCCATGTATATATACAGAGTTTTGATATACTGCACATATATCAACCGTGCACACTTATGTCAGCACTGATAATGAGGTGAATATCACCTATTAGATGCGCAAATTTTCTATGTTTATCACATCTTATACGTGACTGTCACTTCCTTGGTCCACAATTGATGTGCGACATATCAAAACATATATTGTTAATTTTCAAGCGTCGCAAAACATAGAGTTGTATATGTGTGTGATTTATCAAGAACTTCTTTGTAATTCTGATATTGACGTTATAATTTGATTCAAGTTTAATTATTCTTTCTTCTTCGTGGCTTAATTTTCTCTCTTCTTGCTTGCCATTGTTCTTGCTTGAAACACGTTGCGCTAGACTAGAACATACATGCATACATATATGTTTTTATATGCTACGCCTTTAATTTACATTTAATATAAATATTTCAATAGATTTAAATTCTTTGATTAAATTGTTATTATAAATTAACAAGGAATTAATTATACACCCATATAATGCACTATAATATTGATATAAAATAATATTGGGATTCAAATTAAAACAAAACCTTAATTGCACAATGAAATATATTTTGAATTAATTGAATTAGTCCATCATACATATATAATTATTGTCAATATATTAAACACAACGGATGAATTAATTCTATAAAATATATTTATTTTTGTATTTCTCCTTGTTAGAGCTATTGATATCATTAGTGAACTTAGAAACTCAAAGGATTATTGAAGCAACAATATGACAGACACAATATTTCAACAATAAAATCAATATATATCATATATTTTAAGAAATAAATATAATAGCGATTCTAAAAAATTATGGATTGTTAAACTTAAGTAAAAAGAACTATTAATTGATGAAATATAAATGCATGAATCAGAGAAAATAATAATACTGATAGTAATTTTTTTTAAAAGGTTGCATTAATTGAAAAGACATGTTTGGGTGGCAAGCACAAGTATACCAAATGAAACCCAAGCTTGCTTTTATGTCTACTGATATGAACAGCATATTTCACCTTTCCGCTCCAAATCTTTTATAGTGGAAATTAAAATCCCCCTTTTCTATTTTTCCTGCAAACTTTAATCTCACTACACCTTTTTCTCCTTTATTTATTTTGTCCTTTTATGGCCGACACTAAAATATTTCATTCATTTCAAGGAATTTAAAGGGAAAGAAATATGTATTTTTTTTTTAAAAGAAATTTAAAAAAATTATGTTGAGTTATTGAAAGACATTTATAATATATATTCTGTTAAATTCCATAAATTGTATTTTTTGTGAGATCTAAATAACAATAGATTGTTCTAACATGCACAAGAAGCAGCAATAAAAACAATATACACTTTCAAAAAAAAAAAGCAATACACGGGCCGGGTTGATGGGTCTGCCAAGATGGGTCTAGTTCAAATCCAGTCCATACGGGTCGGGTTGAAAAACAAATGTGTGTTACCTTCCATATTGAATTTGTGGAGTTCCTTGAGTGGCTTACAAGGAGTTGGGTGGAATACCTCACTTGGGGACTTTTTTTGAAGAATTTTAGCTTAGTAAAACCTGCATGAACTAAAGAAAATGACTGCTCTTTTGCCTTAATGCCAGCCTATAATTTTAAGGAATTTGTATATCTATAATAATTTCAATGTATAAAACAAAGCATATCGGTTTTTATTTATGCAATCTTGAGTGAGGATTAAAGAAACAAATTATGTTGTTGGGATATTGATTATGAATTGAGCTGAAGGTTCATTGAAATTAATCTCGTTTGCAACGGACTTTCTTATATTATCCTTTGAGTCTCATTTGTATACTTACTGCCCAGCACATTTTTGTTTTGGCTGCAGTTGCGTTCATTGGTGGTTCCCTTTTTATTCTTCGGCAATTTGCAGTACTCATAAACGGAGTTCTCTATTTTTCATCCTTGACTTTTCGAGATGTAGGAATCACAAGTAGTGCTTTAGATGGCGTATAGTGCTCGTGTGTCAGCAGTATAAAGTTCAGTCGATGCATAATCTTTTTCGGTACCGACAGTCAATTATATATGCTTTTGATTGAGAATTTGTTGAATGAATTAAGTCGAATGATACGCTATACTCTCGAATAATCCAAGGCAAGAAATAGTTATTGTAAATTATATATTCTTATCACCCGTGTTTTTAATAAAGACAATGATACTTTTGCAGGCTGTTTCAATGTTTGCCATAGCCGGAGGCATCAGCTTTTCTTTGGGCAGTGAGATCAGCAGCAACTTATCAACTTATGTTTTAGTTAGAAAGTAATACTAGTACTTGAAAATTTAATTAAATGCATCCTCATCCACCGCAGTCAAATTTTCCGTATTACCTGATATAACTGTTAATTAGATATTGTACTGTGACGCTTCATTACCATTTTGTCCGTGCATAATGAGCTCAATTAGCAACTAGTTTATTACATTCTACCATTTTATGAAAATTGTTAACCCAAATTGCTAGAACTTATATATTATGGTCTCGTAAAGTCATTCGTTTGTCTCCCATAAACCAATGTGAGCTTGTAGCTTATAGGTAAGTCTGCACTCATGCTCTTGGAGCTGTGGACCAGCTACCGGTATTATTATACCTGAGCTGAGCAGCAACCGGACCCGAGGGAAAACAATGGCATTCAGTTTCTCTGTTCACTGGGTATGTAAACAAAAAGCAACTGTCATGCAATCTAAGTCTTAGGTTGATGTGATATGCTTGGTGATTTCAGGTCTTCAACTTCTTGGTGGGCCTTTATTTGTCCTTGAACTCGTGGATAAATTTGGGGTTGCTCCAGTTTACACTGGCTTTGGTGGGGGGTTTCCTTATTAGCTGCCGTATTTGTATTTGCTTACTATTTCATCGGGCTCCCTTGAAGAAATCGAGGTTTCACTGTATCAAGGCAGGAAATGAGGTGATAATATTAGAATCTTTGTTTTCTCTGCACAAATTGATGGCGATGGCATGCAAAATCATAATTTGCACTTTGAACAATAATATGGTCGTGTTGATATATAAAATCGATCTCCTGTTGCACTCTTGTGACTTGAATATTCAAAAGCCAATGTTATATTGTGCTTGTCAACCTTACTCAGACACCGATACATCAATCTACCAAGTTAAAATACACGAAACTCCACTCTGCATGTGTTAATAAGAAACATAAAAATAAATTCTTTTTTTTAAAAAAAAAAAAAAACATTACCCCAATATAATTGTAATGGGTCAAATTTGCGAAAGCAACTTCTTCTTCATTTGCCTTGGTCTACATTTAGCCACCAGCCATCCTCATGGCAAGTTCGAATAAAAATAAATATTATTCTGAATCACAATGAATTGTGATAAAATTATTTTTTTGTTTGGCTCAGAGTTTTGTGTATAAAACTTCGATTGGACAACATATAATGTGTTCTGTTCAGATATTCAAATTCAAAAAGTTGAATTTGACGATTATAGTTTGATTAAGATCAAACAGATTGCTTATAAAAGAGTGTAGATTTTATTATTGGAAGTTGTTAAAGAAAACGAGCATGCAAGCTCAACAAGTTTCTAATGATCTCCATGAGGAGATTCAATTTTTGGCTTTACAAATGCCAACATATATAAGGGCCTACTGTTTGGAATCTTTTTTTAATTAATTAATTAATGTTGGTATCGAATTCTGGTATACATAAAAGATCCGCAAGTAGCTTATACTTCATGTCTTTTTTGATACATATCTAACCGATCGATTAAAAATTTTATATTATGATCTGATTTTGTGGTTCATGTCATCATATTACTTTACTGTTTTTTTATAGATTGGCTCATTTCTAAATCACCCTTCTTCAATTCAGTTTGCTTCTTTTATTTTTAATAATAAAATTTGACAATTTGGTATTGATTTAAGAAAGAAACAAGCTTGTATATATGGATTGGAGACTGAAATTTTATGAAAATCCGCTGAATACATGATCAAGAGGTTTCACCTGCATCCCGAGTGTCGTGACTATCAATTAGTAAAATGATGTTACTGTCTGGTTTGCTTGAGTTCCAGACTTCCAGTATCTGTTTGCAAAACCTAAATCAACATTCAACAATGATTTTCAAAAGATGTAATTATAAAATTTCATTAATATCATGTTTATAATATGTCATATCATGTGGATAGAGAGATGTTTAATGCAATCAATATAGAATATCACCGGACGAAATTGAGATGACTAAAAAATTAGAAAAATATGAGATAAATAAAAAATTAATAATCATCCCACCTTCACCAAACGGTATCTTAATAGTACAAAACAAATAATGAAAGCAAACAGTCAGAAACATGAAATTTAACTACTTTTGCCTATGAGTCCAGAGAACCAATTGTCCATCCTTGCAAAGGCTGTTTATATCTTGAAGCATTTGTATCCATATTCAGGACTTGTCATCCCATCTTCCCAGTCTCCCATTCGACGCCCCCCAAAAACTACCTGTTGAATTCCTAAATATCTGCCACACGAAAAAAAATTCAACGCTTCACAAGTAGTTGACAAATATTTTAGAGAACAAATAATCAACCAAACCATTTGAAGCGCCATTGTTTTGGGAAAGACCACTACTCCTGGTACTGATGCTTTATGAATGTTTAAATTAAATAAGTTTGCAAGATCAAACCAAATATATGGAATTTGGGAAGAAAAAAAAATCTTCTCGCTCAATCATTAATACAATATTATTAGACATTTTTTGTTTGGTTCTGTTTGATTGCACCGTAAGATCCTTTTTTGAATCCAACCAAACTATTTGAGATCAGTTGCATGTACATCGTACATGTCTTATGTCATTGTTAAATATCTCACATCGACTTAATTATGTTTGAATATATAGACTTAAACAATCATTCCTCTAGAGCTAGCTTTTGGATGAAGTTGTATCCAAATTCATTATCTTAACTTGCTATCAGAACCCAAATCCACAGTTATGTGCTGAACTGTCCTTATCGGTCATTCGCTAATGTCTTGTGAACTTTACGTTCTAGTTGTTCATTTCTGAACGTGAGAATGATGTGTTAGATGTTCACATCGGCTCTATTAAGTTCTTGAAAGTTGTATATATGGACTTGGACAATCTTCGCCTCTAAAACTAACTTTTTGGGATGAAATTAGGTCTAAATTCATGATCTTAACAGTCACGATAGAAAAAAGGGAGACAGGCTTACTCCGAGCTTAATACAGTCAAGCAGTTGAGAAGAACATCAAGTGAAAAGAAATCGGCTGTACCCAGGTCTACCCTGTAATAACATGCGTATATGATGATATTAGAAAAAACAGTTGCAATAGAATCTAGAGGTTTGATGTAATTATAAAACACCCCACGGGATTTGAATGGCTGTATGATGAATTCTGATGGCAAACGAGATTTTTACCAGAAATGTGAACTTTTCTTTAAATTGTGCGTTTAAAAATAAAAGGTTCCGTGCAAAAAAATTTAATCAGAATTTGGGCAATTACACCAATCACTGGGAGTGTTGATATAACTTACCAAAATATGATATTGTCGTAGGTACTGAAAGAGCTATCGAAAAAAACATACCAGACTCTACCCCAGTTGTCTTGGAACTCGACATCACTTATATCATGAAATGATGAAGGCATCACCTTAGAACCTTTATCTGCATCATATATCGGGTCGTATTCCATGGATAAATTTGCCAACTACATAGGTAAAAAACTGGTTTAGCATCTAAGTTGATATGATCGTAACACATGACATGATAGTTCAATAGATAGATGCAATGTTCTCATGATATCGGACATGCTTACCAGCACAAACATTATCAACCTACACTGAATGTCCTAAATTGATGTTGCTGTTCGTGAATAATTTGCAGATATGTAAAGTTATTACATTTCTATTAATCATGTAGTACCACTAAATCTCTAAAAAGTCAAGGAATAATGTGTCATGATTAGATATCAACAAATAATTTGCAAACCCAACAACACAAACTACAATGAAACAAAACTCGACTCCTTTTATGATGGGAAAATAGTAAAAAGTGCATGTGGAAGAAAGCCATGTCTAATAACTGCCATAAAGTACAAACTACATCAAGATGATCCTCAGGCTTGCTAAATTTCTTCAAATTTTTAAAAATTATTAACAAATAATCAGGTTTCCAAAAATTAGTGGTACAAAAAAATTATGAACACTCAACTGAACAGAAGAATATAATTAGAAGCTGCAACTTTCCGAAAGTGACACTATACATGCTTTTTCCTGAGGCCTTTATTGTCCACATGAAGCCTTTGATGTTGAGTCAGGAAAAATAGCAGATAAATTATAGCCCCACTCGATGAGGAAGATGAGATGCCAAAGGCCAGTTAGAATAAAGAGTACATGCATTTTTAGAAGATTGAACCTGAATATTGGCTGAATTAAATGCGCCTAGGCGACCCATCAGATACCATGACTGAATAACCTGTGATGCATGTAATACAATGATTCTAAGGGCTTAATCACAGACATAACACATGGTATGGTAGACAACAGATAAACATATAGGAATTTCATAATCCCAAAAAAACTGATGATATCAAACTCATATGAATGAGAAAGATAAGACAGAAAATTGACATACACTACTGAGGAGATCAACATCTCGATCTGAAGGTGATCCATACAGCTCAAACCATATGTAGGAATCAAGAGGATTAAAACTGGAAATCATGACAAAAACTACATGAGAATTTCATAAATGGAACATCTATTATAATTCATCGAAGAGGAGACTGTGGACTGCTCAGATAAGATAACAAATTGGTAAACAGTGACTCGAAATGAATTCAGAATGTCCTACGAACGTTGTCGAGAAGAGCATAACACCCGTTCTAATAACAGAAACTTCCAAAAAATTTAATTGTGAAAATTTTCACTCTTGGTTATATTAACAGCCACAACAGTATTTTAGAATAACTTTGTCCTTGACTTTGCTGGAATAACCCTTTTTTTGCTTTCTTCAAGTCACAATTAAATAGTATTATAGTATGTATCTCTCCTTGTTTTCGGTAAATGAAAATTAAGCCACTAAAATAGAATACGCCAAAAGCAATTCCGTTAAGTGTTAGCACACATGCCATAAAACCATCGACAGAAAAGAAACAGCACCAAACATATAAAATCCCATGTCAATATTTGAATTTTTTAACAAAATATTTAATTGGATTTTTGCACATAAATTCATTATCTTCAATACATAAATACAACATAAATGAAGAGAGTGATCTAAGATCTGAAGCATTATTGGAAAAGGGAAAAGCCGCCGGGATCGGCCAAATATCCAAGAACTAGCTTCGAGAGAAAAATATAATCCGTAGTGTTCTCTGCTTCACCATCATTTGAAATCGACAGATTCTTCCATGGTACTATTATTATTTATTCAGTAAAGGCTGGATGAACTAAAATTTAAGATCTCAAACCATGTGGAATATCAACCATATATTCATTCTCTCAGTACAATTAAACAAGTTGGCCTGTTTTTTGTATTTTCTTTGTCTGCGAAAAAGAATACAAGAGCCAAAACATTCTTGTGCCAACTGCCAACAAAAATATAGAAAAGTACCAAAAAGTAATATGAAGCTAATTCAGCCTCTCTTCAGTACCAATACGCAGATTATTGAAACCAATTGAATTGAAAGGAGTACAAGGGAGGTGAACAACAGAGTAAGGAAGTAATAAAAGAGAAATATTGAGAAGCAACAAATATGCTAGGCCATTACTCTCTAAAGCTGACTTTGAATGCAAGGACGGAACCGGATTTAGATTTTCGGAAATCTCGTCCCTTCCCACGAATCCTATCTTCCACCTATAAAAATATAAATTTAAGATAAAATTCAGACGAATCTCAGAAGCACGAGGAAAAATCTTTAGACGTTCCCTGAACAAATCAATATGGCAGATTAGATCCATTCAGCATACCTCTCATCAATTATACCTTGCAGGTATTTCCTATGGTCTTGATCAAACCAATAACAGTAACGCAAACTGTTATAATGCTAACATATCAACTCCCCAAAAAAAGACCAGAATAGAAAGACAACCCAAAAAAGAAAAAATAAAAAATCAAAAGCATGACAAAAACCAATTTACATAAATGTTTTCAAAATTAGAAAATGCCAATAACTTTAAAAACACCACTCCTGACACATTTTTCAAAAATCATATCATGTTAACTTTCATAAACATATTACCAAGCACTTGCATGAAAGTTGTTCCAAAAACTCAGAGAAAAATTACAATCAAAAGTTTGAAGTTAGATTAAATAGAAAGCCCGAATAAATGCCACCTCACCCTTTTCCTCATGAGTTCAGGGTCACCGACGCTGTCTCCCAGAACAGCTCGAAGCTCGGAATCATTTTTACAAGCATCTTCCAGCACCCTGCACTTAACTTATACAAGTAAAAACCAGCAAACGTTACAAATATATGTGCAATAAAACAAGAAAGGTCAACAAGAAAAGTAGGCGGTGAGAATGACTTTGCCCAAGAAGGATAGTTATGGAGACGATCATATTCACGCTTCCTCTTTTCCTCGCGAACTTTTAACAGACGGCGTCCTCTAGCTGACGTCCCTGACCCTTTGGCAGCCTTCTCACTTGATAAACCACTGGTATCTCCATCACTCGTACTCACAGTTGTATCAAGACTTTGGTCAATATTACCTCTGACATCCTTCGATGCAGCTAAAGACAAAGACATGTGCTGTGTAATCTTCATGTTAGCAGGAAGCATTCCACTATATTGAGGGATTGCCAAGAATGGAGATGAAGAGGTAGGGAACTCCATCAAAATGGTGAAATGAGAGAATGGTGCGTACACAGACGGCATAACCATTCCTTCTCTTTGTCTATTATCTGCATGTTTATTGAGTATCAAAAAAAAAATAAAGCCTTTCTCTTTCACCACAAAATTTATCTTTCTTCGCTTTTTTTTCTTTTTTGACTAACGATCTTTTGCGTGCAGATGAACAACACTAAAAAGAAGAAAAAAAGAAGAGAGAAATATCCAATGCTTCTGGAGTGGCCTTCCTGGTCACGAGGTAAAGCCAACATCATCTCTACTTTAGTTAACCAACCATGGAACCCTCAAAACTGCTAACATTCTGATTTGATGTTAAACGAATTCGTTCTTTTGCCAATCAACTCCATACAAGCAAAACAAGGTAAAAAATTATTTGTACCGCTCAGAAATTAAAAGTCCGTTCATCAAGCACAACCCAGCAGTGAAAGCAACATTTAATCAGTTTTTTATTTTTTGGCCTTTTTGCTGTTTGAATATCATTCATCAAGCATTACATCTCACAGGTAAACAAGATAATTAAATATCAAACTTGTAAACATGCTGAAAACTTTGCAACTAAACAAAACATAATCCGCTCACTCTTCGTCCCAATAAACTAGTCCACAACTAAAGCATGTACATGTTAATTGTTCAATTCTGGATTTCGCAATAGAGCAGCTTTCACCGACTACAATTCTCCAACAAAAAATGAAATTTTTTTGATATCAACGACACGCGCATACAGCTACATCTAAATACATAACATACATATATAATTAGCAATAATCTTACCTGAAACTACAAATGGCTGTAGAATTTGTGTAGTTGTGGTGTTTCTTCCATCTTTGGGTGGGTTTTAGTTTTAGAGGTAGAGCTGGAGACTTGAGGGGTTTTATTTTATTTATTTATATTCATATTCGGGATGCAATCTTATTTGCCTTTGTTTATTTTTTTTCCACATATAATAATAAATAAAGTAATATCTATTATCTATTATTCTATTATATATATAAATATGTGACTTTATATGTGAATTTTCATTTGTCTCTTTATTAATTGTTTGTTTTACATTAATTATTTATTTTAAGTGTGTCTTTTCATTCTTCTTATTCATATTTTAAATATATTTGATTTTTACTATTTAATTTTTTATGTCTACTCATGTGAATTTTCATTTGTCTCCTTATTAATTGTTTGCTTTACATTAATTAAGTGTGTCTTTTCATTCTCATTATTCATATTTTAAATATATGTGATTTTTAATATTTAATTTTTTATGTCTACTCACATTATAATATTTTATTTTTATCCAATGATATATTTTCATTATGTAAATTAAATTAATTAAAGTTTAGAAATAACTCATTATCAAATTATGAATTTTCTTTGGTATCTAATTAATTTTTTTTCATGTTCTCATGTGACAGTTTGCTAGAATTTATGTGTTTAAAGTAAAGTTTTTTGCAACCGAAATTTTTTTGCGGTTTATATTTATAAATTATTTAAATAAAACACGGTAAAAGATCGTTGTGATTTGAGCCGTCAATTTGGGTTAGGTCTGTCGGTTTGGCTTGCACCGCCAAACAGTTTAAGTGAGTTAGGTTGAAATTTTGTCGACTCATTTAAAGGTGAGCCTAAATGAGCTCGTACGAGTTTATATTAAATATATATATATATATAATATTATCAATTTTCAATCATGAATTCTTGATATAAAATGAAAAATATCAGTTTGATTTCAAAATTGTGATGTTACTATCTTGTCCAAAAATTGTGGGTTGTTGAGACATTTTGGCAGTCACTCAAAATTGAGTGTCAAAGTTAACATTTGAGTTGTATTTTTCGATTCATGACAATATCTTCGTCAACATATTATTTTTAAGTTAGTTTTATCAGTATTGTGAGGGGTAAATATGTATATTACAATATATAAATATTATCATCTCTTTAAATTAATATTCACTTTCATGTTTGACATATTATGGGTCTTGGAAAAATGAGGAATAATAAATTCAAACAAACGAATACACAAAAGTCTGTGGCGAAACCAGAATAATATGGTAGCGGAAATTAATATATAAATTTTTAGTGAATTTATTGATGTTAAGATGTATAACAAATCTTATATCATAATTTATAAAATTTCAACCTTATAAACGAAATAAATCAAACATATATGAAATACACAAAATTTTATTACATATACAATCAAGTAATTTATTATAATTGTATTTTTTTCTACAATAATTATTGTCAAACTCAGTGATTGTGGATTTAACATCTATTAAATCAGCAAATTAAAGAGCGTATCAATTAAACTAATTGAGTAATCACATATTCTTGAATTTCCTAATTTATCTTGATAATTTGTTTCATTTAATATTTTAAATTATAAGACAACGTTACTATAACTAAAGACACATTTTTTAAAAATGTTCATAAGGACTCAATCACTAACTCATATGGAAGAACATTTATCGACATACTATATTAAAAACATTCTAATTAATTCAGCGCATTTGATGAAAATTTTCTAATTAATTAAGAAAAATTCAGTTACAATAATCATATTTAATCTTTTTGAGCTAACACCATTTATTTTATAAGATATTCATTGCAATTATTTATTTATATATTAATCTTTAAATCTTATATTGTTTTTCTAAAAGTTCTTAAATAATGATTTAATACATTTATTCGACACTTTAATATTAACTTTATATTGCATGCGTGCAACACTTATAATCATGATTATAAAAACTCAATAAAAATTCTAAAAATGAATTAGGTAGAACATAAAAAATTACACAATTAATCAAAAGACAGAAAATAAAAATTAAATAATTGTCTATTACATATAAACTACTAATACCGACTTCTAAATATTGAAGTCGGTGAGAGAGTATAAGACACTCTGTACTAAAAACTTAAAAACTTAATGCTTGAATGAGTCACACTGCAAAGTTAATGAAGTAAAAACGAAGGACAAAGTCGGTTAATAAAAATATTATAATGGGCTAAGTTGAATGAGACTCATATATATAAGTATCTCACTTGGTCTCACCTTATCTTTTGTCATTGTACAAAGCGAAAGTTTACGCACGGTAGTGTTCTACATTTTCTTAATTTTTCATCATCTATTTGTCTTTAAAGATATATTAGAATTTTTTCTAAATATCTAATCTTAAATGTGATCAATTAACCAAATAATTATTATAATTTGTATACAATAATAAATAGAGTAATATATTTGAAAATAGAAAACTGAAAAAGTAATGTATTGAGAAGAATAAAAAAAATGTTAGAATTAATACTATAATTATCTAATGTCAATATTAAATTTAACATCCTACGTTCGAAAATGTGTTTATTGAGGTAAAAACTATGATAATAAACTACAAATAATAATTTATTTATCATTGTAACGTAATAATAATGTGATCGTTATTTGGAATCAGAAAATGATGTACTTTGTCTTTTTATTATTATATATATAAATATGTGACTTTATATNTTTCTGATTTTTCTTTTATTTTAAAATAAATAAAAAATGATTTTTTTTCTCTATTATTTATGTAGAATATCAAGTATATTCTATTCAAATGTCTTATAAATTTATATGATATATTAAAAGATTATCTGCATAAACTTATTTGTTGGTTACAATAATTGATAATGTTGGGTAGAGTAATTGAAATGTTGTGTTTGAGCTGTTGTACTATTTAAAATATTTGATTTGAATTGTTACCATAATTTATAGGTTTTGATAAAACAGTAAACACTTGAGCCTACAATTGGTATCAGAGCTAAGATCGCGACTTTGATTTTCACTGATTGCAATTGGTGCAATTATTAGGAGATAGAGTGTTTGGTACAATAATTGTCTACGATGGGTAGGTGCTTGAGATGTTGTATTATTTAAAGATTTGACTTGCATAGTTATCATCAGTTATAGCTTTTGTTAAAGCGACAAACGCTCGATCATATATTATTCGATTGTAAAACTAGAAGAAACATGTTGCATCAACTTTTAGTTTTGAATGGATTCCTTATATGTTACTCGATTTTTAAATTTAGAAGCATTCTACATTTTTCAAATATTATTATATATTGAATTATAACTTATCCCTTTCAAATTGGATAAATATACAATAAAACTCATGTAAATTTTATTAACAAAAACATTTAAATGAAATATTGGATTTGTCGATAATAAAAATAAGAAATAAACAAATTTTGATCCTTGAGTGAGAAATAAGATATTTAAATAAAGTTATAATTACCAGAATTAAATAATGCACTTACATGCATTTATCACTGTATTTTGCAACTAAAATGTCAAAAACCGTTTCCACGTATTATTTTTATATCATATTCAAAATAATTATGAATCCTAATTTTTATTATTTTGAGTTGGCCTTTGTTATGAACAATCATTGTGAATAAATTGAATTTGAAAATTCTTATATCCGTGTATATCACATATTAATATATCAACCTAAGTCCAGATAATAAAAAACTACAAAATGAACTTATTCATCTTCAATGTACACAAATTATATAGTAAAAATATATGACAATTAAGACAATGAAGTAGAATATATGCTCACATATAAAAAAAATATATAGACAAAAAAAACAATAAATAAAAATATTTTTTTCTAGATATAAATATTTTTTTATAACTTTTTACAGTGAATTGTAGAAGATAAAAGAGAAAAAATATTAACTTTTTTGGGTAACAAAAAAAATAGAAATGGAAGAAGTGTTTGTCATACAATGAATTCAGTTTCTAAATTAAATGTATACTATAAAGTTATATTTACCGTTCAAACTTTATAAATGCAATGAATTTTTCTCAAGATAAGGGTACTCAAATGTTCCCGTTAAGATATTTAAACAATTAGAAAAATTAAATATATTATTTTTCTAGAGGTAATAGCGATATGACATTAGCAATTTGATTGTGCTAATTATACTTATGATTTAATATGAAATATTAAAATAAATGTCATAAGAGTCATTAAAAAGATGATTTATTGTCAAAAATATTATTATTATAAATTGCAAATAGATGACAACATTTAATAAATATTTATTTAAATCAATCTATCAGTACTTTTTATGTGATGATAGATTGTTATAATAATTAGGGGTAAGCATTCGGTCGGTTCTGTTACCGACCGAACCGAATTAGTCATAACTGGACCGAACCGAAATATTTAGCAATAACCGAACCGACCGAATTAATTTTCATAACCGATGAAAATCGAACCGAATTAAAATCGGTTAATTAGGTTGGTGACCGAATTAACCGATTAGTTTTAAAAAAAATTTGTGATTTAACTTTAATTATATATGTAATTTTTTTGAACACTACAATCTACACAAATGCATAAAAACATAAAATCACATACATCACAAATTTTTCTTTAGAATTATGGCTGATTTTAAAATTAAAAATTTAAAAAATATATTAAAATTGATAAATAATAAAAATTTATTAAATAATAGTATTTATTATATCGGTTAATTCAATTAGCCGATTTCAAAATTTTGACAACCGTAATCGAACCGAATTAACCGATATAACCGAATTTTTTTTAATTTGAAAACCGAATTTCTGAAATAACCGAACCGAATTTTCGATCTGACTCGGTTCGGTCGTTTAATTCGCTTTAATCGAAATTTTGTTCACCCCTGATAATAATGTGTAGTTTATATGTTATCAAGTATAAGTGTCTAATAAATTAAATGTGGCTTGGAAAGTAAAAGCATCCAGTAGAAATTTTTGTCAATTTACATAAAAGAGAATAATAATCAAACAACATTATATAAATAAAAAATTGCATACCATTGATTGACAAAAAAGATTGTAATAATTAAATATTATAATAAAATATATGCATTATTGAGAGAATATGACAAATAACAAAAGAAAACAATATGATAAAAAAGATATAAAAAAATTTTTAGTAGTTCAACTATTTTTTTAAAATTTTAAAAATATTTTTTTCTCGAAATTAGTTACATATGCTAATTACACGAATTGTCAAAATTTACAATACTATTATTATTGTTTTTTTATTGAATTAACTAATTTTATTTTAAATTCTAATTATTTCAATATATGTTTGCACGTTGCACGTGAATTATTTTTAGTATACGTGAGTGTGGAGTATATTCGGGATGCAATCTTATACTTCCCAGCGATTGTCTTCACCACAACAAATCAATTATTGCATTTTTCCTGTTAATGAATGTACGTTTCCCATTCGAAAGCACCGCAATAGCTGGCTGAGTAACTGACCTGTACTGAGAACCAATTTGAATCACATCGCCGTTTCTTGGAGACCCAGTTGACTGGGTTTGCTCGTATCCACGTTCACGTCGGTGTTTTAGCTGGCTAAGCATATGTTTTGTTTGGCTCATTTCCTTAACGTACCTGGGTGTGTCAATGAGTTTATGCCTAGATTTGTCGATGCGGGATCTGCACCTGATTATTCTTTTCATCAAGTGGTTCTAAATCGTTTTCATTGCTGCGGTATGATTGACAATTTGACATATACTTGCAATACCTTGGCTGCATAAAATTCTATAGCTGTCGGGGAAATTTGTGTAAATGTCTAGGGAAAATTAACGGAGGATTTTAATTATGTTGGTCACAATGTTTCTATTTTTTGGTCTGATCAAAGTGTACAAGAATACCATGCTAGACAATATTGTGGTGCCATGCGTGTAAAATGGAAAAGAACTGTAGAGTTGGAATGTCCCTAAATTTATAATGAAAGGGATGTACTTACAAACATTGGGTTTGCTAAAGTAGGATGTAATTTGAAACATAGGGTAGGATTTTGTAGTTCTGAAAAATTTACCCCGATGGGCATTTAAAGGAAGAGATAGCCTGTTGCATGAATTTTACTTTTGCATCAAAGAAAAACTTTGAATAGCTGGGATGAACCACCAGTTTTCATCTATGGTCAAGAGATGCTGTCCGCTTCGAACAATTTTCAATTTTTTCAACACTGTCAATACCTTTTAAAATTAAAATCCAACTGCTATATGTGATTATTGTTTGATGGTACTCTGATACTAAGTGGCCAAGTGGTTTTAGAAAATGTTATCCAACTTTTTTAATTAAGATCAAGCATTTTTTGTCCATGAAAAAACAATGAAATTGGTTATATGATTTTGTCTCAGTTAAGAGAAGGAAAGAAAATGTTTCGCATAAGATCGATAAGAGATATAGAAAGTAAAGAAATTGGTCAAAGTATCTTATCATACATATTTGCTTGTGTTTCATAAATATTTTAAAAGATGAGCGGAGAACTAACACGGGGGGTGGATGTTATTGAAAATACGATGTAGTTATCTATTTGGCAAGAATAAAAAGTGCTCAGATATAAAGTATTAGATACCTTTCTATGGTTTGATGAATTGATTGTTATCTTTTATTCAAGAAAGACTGCTTTCATTTTAATGATTTGCCAAACTGATGTTCTGCTTGAAAATGCTGTGTAGATCAATTACGTGACGCACCTAGCATCCTTTTTTCAGGTTTCTATGGCTTTTTTTGAATGAGTTACAAACAGTTCTGCGAAAATCATGGCTTTTTCACCATTTGTTGAGTGGATGAATAACTTCATCTTGAGTTGAAAATTGCATCTTATATCAATAAACTCATCCAGTCGGCTGTGACAAAGTAGGATCTGGATATGTCGGTGTGATAGTTGGAGGAATACATCTACGTACACAATGATCAGCAGACAACTTTTATTGACCTATCTGTATCTGTTAGTATATATAGTTCTATCTTCAGGAGTTATTTTATACAACAAGGTACATAATCACTCTTTGGAGATGGACAATATTTGATTTTATTCTCTCTTGTCTTCTTGGTTTTACTTGTTGCAGTTATTGATTGTATCTGTTATCCATTCTCTTTCACCAATTCTTCATCATTCTCTTTGACAATTATTGATCGTATCAGCTGTTGAAGCTCTGGGGTTCAGTTTTTCTGTAGATGGACATTTTCCTGTTTCGCCTGCTGCACTATGCAGTAAATATGTTCAGTTTATGGAGCTAAGCAGAATTCTATGTAACAGGATATTATCTGAAATAAACAAGCTACCATGAAGATCATTTTGTATCATGGTTTATCATTAAACTTTACTTTGTACCTAAGGTGTATATAACTTTGATCAAACATTTTTTTAAAAAAATATCCCTTCCATATGTATTTGAATACACTCAAATACACTTGGAGAGGGTTATTTTTAAAAAAATGAAGTTTGAACTAGGCCATTCCCCCTAATTTCCCGGATGTATGTAATATGCTGAAGGATGTGCCTATCCACATTATTTTTTCACCTGAAAATTTTTATGACATTTAAATGAAGAGCAAAGTGCCTTTATATATAACATGTCAAAAAACAAAATATTATTTTCTGCTGACCAAATGATAAAAAACAAAAGAAAAGAAAAAAAGAAAAGATAGCAGTATCTGTCTGGGTTATTATCGATGTCCGTCCTTTTTAACCTATAAGATTGTCAGTATTTGCTTCAATCGCAAAGTAATCTTCTGTTTTAGACTCTACATATGAAGTTATAACATTAGGAATCAGTTTAAATGTAGTTAAGTGGTTTGACATGTTCGGGTTAGAAATATGTATCTATTGGCGTCTAGGTGAAGTCTTGAATCTTCAGCTATTCTGATATTATTTTCTTAGTAGAAAATTTTGTCCGTCCCTAGCATTTTTTGTGCTTTAGTTAAGATTTCTGTGTATCAATATATCAAACTTGCAAAATAGTTCATCTTCATCATTTAGCGCATTTTAGAGTATGTGAGACCGAGTCTCTGAAAGTTAGAGAATGGCTTGTCAAATTCATCTGTTCATTGGGTGTGTAATGTTCAATCTTTATATATAAGAGCAATTCTTTAATCCTCAACTCCTAATAAAAAGCATAGCTCCTGAGATATATTGTTCCTTGTGAACAAATTTTTATTTGTTTTGAAAAGTAGATCAGATATATGCGTGCTTATTTTGTTGGCTTATTTACAAAGTTGTGGGTTCTTCAATTTCAAAAGTTTGGCATGTGATTCAAGGGTGTGCTTTTGATGTGATGCTCATAATGTTTGTCCTGGTCTTATATCAACACATATTTTATCTTCCCTGTCCATTACACTCTTGAGTTCTGAATCATCTTCCTTATGATAGTTTCTTGCTGTGCAGTGGGTTCTCTCGCCAAAGTATTTCAATTTTCCGCTTCCAATAACGCTTACTATGATACACATGGGCTTTTCAGGCTTTGTGGCCTTCCTTTTGGTCCGTATTTTTAAGGTAGAGAGTATTTCAAAACTTCTGTCCTTGGTTCACTGTCTATTCCATTTTTGTTCACAATATTTGCAGTTGAACTCACTCGTACACCTTGAAGGGTTAAGCTGATGTATAAAACCATATGCTTCTGATGGATTGTCCACTTTCCTTGCTAATTTCTTTTATGGTGTACGCATAGACAGATACTACCAGAGGAAATGATTCATTATTTACTCCAAATGTAATTTGGTGGTTTAGACTTGGCACAACATGAGAAACAATAAGTTTCTTTATTCTTGATCCTTTGACATCAACAGCCTCCAAGTTTGTAAAATTTCATCGTTTGGAAGGTTCATATAATGAGAGTTAATGGTGTACTACATTTTCCGAATATTTGAATTTTAATTGGTGTCAATTATAGAATCAAGTCCCTGATCTCAATCGATCTTTATTCTCATTTTAACGCCTGGATCGACTTTGAATCTGTTTAGATTATACGATACGCTTCTTAATGAGTTTCACGATCTTAAGTTGAGAGGCAGACCTCATGGTACCTATAGTATATTCAAAGACTTTATCTTTGCAGCTTGCATGGGTATACAGATAAAGTAAATGTCATAATTGGATAAGATCGTAAAATATTATTATTAATATAAATATTGTTTTTATATACGAGTCAATAATGTCTTAGCCACAAGTTGGCTCATTGGACACTTAGTCTAACAACAAATTCCATACCGTTCTTACAAAAAAAATCGATATACCGAAATTTCGGTACGGGGTATCGGTATAATACCATCTATATCGAAATTAAAAAAAACTGAGTTATTTACATCGAAATATCGAAATTTTTTAAATGTCATACCGATACCGAAATTGACATTATATTATGATTTTAAAATATATGAATTTTTTTCAATATTTTGGTATTTTTTGAATGTCATACCAATACCGAAAAGTTCGGTACAGTATCGTACTATACTAAAATTTACGGTATACTATTAAATTATGTATGTGCGGTATTTTGTGGTACGGTAAATGTGGTATACCGGAATATTCGATATTTTTTCCCGCCCCGGAAATAGTTATTACTGTTTCACAAACTGCCTATATCTTTTCAGGGTGTTGGGTCATATAATGATGTCCTTTTCCCAAGTGTTTTGACGTAGAACATTAAATAGTTTAGTTCAACCAAGTAGAACTCCTTGTGAAAATTTGTGCATTTCTTTGTCTCCTTGTGCAAAATCAATAAACGTCTAATTGTTTCTTGAAGATGTTTTGTATCCTTTTTGTTGCTTTATAACACGTTTCTGCTGCTATCTTATGTCTGATGTTTCAGTAATTTGTTTCTTGGAAATCAATGTGATCACATACCACCTATTGTGCTTAATAGTCTTCACTTAATTTTACTTTCTCAGGTTGTTTCACCCGTGAAGATGACTTTTGAAATGTAAGTGATTTACATCCTCATTCTTATTCAGTTAATGTTGTTTCTCTAACTAACCACGCCTTTCTAAATTTGCAGATATGCGACATGTGTTGTTCCAATTAGTGCCTTTTTCGCATCGAGTCTTTGGTATGTACAATGTTCTGCGGAATGCGAAACCTTAACTGGTTGTGTGAGTTTTGCCATTCATCTCAGAGACATATCACTTATTTATGTTCATTTCATGATATAGAGTAGATGTTTCATTATGGCAAAATTGGACCATCATGGACGGTAATTTTATCCATCTTGTAAACTCTTGTCAAGCATTGGGGAAAATAGTATCTCAAATATTTTTGTTATGACCGTGGATATCAGTTGGGCCACTTCAATAAACTTACGTGGGTAAACTGTAATTATGATTCATTGGGCAAATATATCTTTATGGGATTTATTGTAGCATTCTGTGGGTTTGTTTCTACTCGTATACACATCATCACTTCATTGTTTTCCCATATAGTTTGAGTCTGTCGGGAAAGTTTATGATCGAGTAATCACCAACTGTATCCTCTGATAGTTCTTACAGAGGCAACTTGTTTTGAAATGTTGCTATGTCCATCCCAATTGTTTGAATTCCATATTACATTTTTGTAAAGCACTACCATTCTCAATTTCTAATCTAAACTTTCTTGCAGGTTTGGAAATACTGCTTATTTGTTCATCTCCGTGGCTTTCATCCAAATGCTCAAAGCTTTGAGTAAGTTTGTATACTATCTTTCAATCTTGGCATTTTTGGTTACCTTCGAGAAATTTACTAATAAAAAATCTTCACCTTATATCCAATGACAGTGCCGGTTGCCACTTTTCTCATGGCTGTTGTATGTGGTACTGACAAATTAAAATGCGACATTTTTTTAAACATGATCCTGGTCAGTTTTGGTGTTGTCATATCTTCATATGGGGAAATTCATTTCAACATAGTGGGAACAGTTTATCAAGTTACTGGAATATTTGCTGAGGCTCTTAGGTTGGTCCTCACTCAAGTTCTACTTCAGAAGAAGGGCTTAACACTCAATCCTATCACAAGCTTGTATTATATTGCCCCTTGCAGGTACTCTTACATGTTGTGAAAGCTCGTCCATTGAGTGCAGCTTTTTTACTATTTAAACCTATGTGAGAAAAAGCGCGAGAATGAAATTGATGTGGAAAGCGCAAAATTGGTAAATTTTAAAAATCTGATTTTTTTTTGTGTAAACATCATAAAATTTCAGTTAGAGGAGCATGTGGTCTTATTATCAAACAACCAAAATGAGACTTTATCCTCAATTTCAAGGTGCTTGTTTAGTTATCATGTGCGACTTCCTTTTTAGTGTTTTGTTTGAAAATTTGTTGTGGATAATAAGGTGTGTTTGGTATTGTTTTTTGAGGAGACAATTTTTAACAACCCCCCCCCCCCCCCCCCAACAAACAAAACAACAAGTAATTCCAAATCATGATAATTTTCTTTCCATGCGCAGTTTTGTGTTCCTCTTCGTTCCTTGGTGTCTTTTGGAGAGGCTGGAAATGGAAGTCTCCCAGATACAGTTCAATCTTTGGATATTCTTCTCAAATGCACTTTGTGCATTGGCTTTGAATTTCTCAATTTTTTTGGTAATAGGTAGAACTGGTGCAGTGACAATTCGAGTCGCCAGTGTTCTAAAAGATTGGATACTTATTGCCCTTTCAACTATCATTTTTCCTGAGTCAACCATCACCAAACTCAATATTATTGGCTATGCAGTTGGTACGCTTCTCATTCCATTTTCAGCATATGCGGTTCTTGAAAATAAAATTCTGGAAGGCTTCCTAAAGTTTCTCCTGTTTCTGCAGCCTTATGTGGTGTAGTCATGTACAATTACTTGAAGGCCAAGGATGTTCGTTCATCTCAAACTTCTGCAGAGATTATCACTGAAAGAGCAGCTAAGGTAAACACCATATTTAGGATAAACTCTTTGTTCTGAAGTAGCAGTTGATGTAAAATAGAAAAGCCAAGTCACCAATCTCCTCCAACTAGTGAAGCTGATCGCTTGAGTTACTCGGGGAAGTAGCTTGTTGTTTGCTGGAAGTTCAAAATGGGAACACAGCGAAAAATGTCTGTATTGAATATTCATGAGAGGGAAATGAGCTCTCTAGTTCCTGTAATGGGGATGATCTCTATTGTGATTAATCCCACAAAATCATAAATTGTATGTCAATTTCTTAAAGTTGCTATTATTTCCCTGTCCCGTGAAATACTTTGAACATTTGTTAACTCCATGAGATCTTGAGACATTACACATTCGTTGATTAATGTAGCATAACGTTGCTTGTCGCTGCTTTTTCAAGTAAATGAAAGAATCGATACCACCGAAACTATGGCTTACATGTCCGTTTTTACAGGACCTAAAGACAGAAAAGAGGTAATCTGATCTGTATTTTCCAATTGAAGACTCAAATCATAGCCTTGCCGGAAAGAATGGAAGAAGTGGATCTCATCTAGATGTAATGGTAGATGAAGAAGCCCCATTGATTCCTTCTTCAAAAGGTCTTTCTTCAAGAACAAAGCCTACTTAGTAGGTAAAATATGCTTTCTTTTGCCTCGTCTTTCATTTCTAGAGCAGCTTTATTTGCTAGAATGAAACTAGAAGATGTTTGTTCACCCACACCCCCTTTTTGTGACGTTATGCCATTCTTTTGTGAACATAAAATAGTTCAAGAAGGTAGCGAAATATTTCCTTTGCTTGCAAACCATTGGTAGTTTCACAGCATCGATTACTAGGAGTGTTAATCTAGTGCTTGGCTTTTTTGTTTTTTTGTTTTTTTTGTTTTTCCTTTTTGAAACATGAAATATTGAAGTAGAGCATGTCTCTTTGGGTGTACAAAGACAGATTTTGTTGTATTTCTCAATTATTTTAAAAACTTGTTGCATCTCTCAATTGAGTGAATCTTTAGTTGTCTTTTCATGGAAAAGATTATTTTCTTTGAGTAATCTTTAGTTTGGTGTATCAACACAACTCATGCAATCAGTAATACATTTTCTTATTCCTGTACCAGATGGGATTGCCACCCCAAATTTTACCATACGATCGATCACATGTATTTTGAAATATAGATATGATTATTAATAATAATTTATTCTATTTTATTAAAGTTGACGACATGATAGTAACTACTTAGGAAGGACACCAACTTTTTCTTCCAACTTTACCTTTATACGATACAAATATCACACTTTTGTTTTTTGTTTTTGTTTTTTAAAATTTCAACACACACTTTTATTTTTATTTTTATTTTTATTATTTTAACAATTCAAATATCAATTTAGTCCTTTCATAATTTATCAAATTTCACTTTAGTCCATCGATAATGATAAAAAAGACTGTACATACACGCGATATATAGAGTAATTAGTAATAATAATAGACGAGTACCATTTTTTGATAAATAAGTATATCTATTTTTTTTATGTACTTAATTGTCAATCGTAAATTGTCGGTTTGTAGTTTTTCATTTAATATACCGAATATAAATATATAATTTCGTTAATATAAGCTGGTTTGAAAATGCGATGGCCTTCGAAGGGGAAAAATGCATCGACATTAATAAAAATGAAAATTGGATGGAGCTCAGTTGATTTCAATCACAATTTCATGTAATGGATTGAAAAGAGATTAGATTTGGTCATTATTATTTTTCGTTATCATGAAATAATTATTCCAAAAAATAAAAGTAAAATGCGAAGAATAAATCATCCCAAGTTTTTCCAGGGGTATTATTGTAAGTTAATTAGCGAGGAGGGTGGTCCCCATCCAGGAACACGTGGGGTCCATCATCGCATATGATTTATAATCGCGCCTCACCGAACTGAACTTTCGTTAGAGTTCCGGACATGTCCCATAACTCCGATGCCGCCTCACCGTCGACGCCCGGCGGCGCGAGGGACTGGGTTTTTCCTTCTTATTCCTTCGTTCACTCTACCCATTCTCACCACCAACGAAACTCCCGAAGAAGAAGATTCTCAACTCACCCCACGCAATTCAACTCGGCAGCCGCTTCGTTTCCGTCTCGCCCAGCTACTGATGACTCCACTCCAGTTCTAAGTAGCTATCCTTCCAAGTTTTCAGGGTTCAGACGGCGACGTTTCGAGTTCGGAAGGAACTATGAGAAGTCAACGGTGGCCGTTGATGATACTTCGGATAGAGGGGGAGTCGTGGAGATTAATCCAAAAGATGAAGTTTCACGCGAAGCCAAAACGACGTCTCCTGGGAAGAATTTTTTCGGTTTTCTAAGAGGAAGGTTGAGAGTTCGTTGGCAGTTAGCTTTTACCGCGGCAGTGAGCAAATATTTCCTCTCTCTTCTGTTTGTGTGACATTAGCGTACCACTCTTTAAGCACAATGTACGAAGGCGGTGGCTAGGATTTATACATCTCTTCATGATGAATATGGAGAGATTACGTTGTTTCACTGCATAGCTGTGAAGCGTAATTGTTACCTTAACCACACTTTTCTCTAACTATATAAACTACGAGCGTTTTCCTGAGAATTTTGCATGACTCGAGCTCCGCAGAGTAGAAGTTGATATTTTACACTGTGGTTGGGTGCAGATTCTTATAACGGTGCTGTCTTCGTTGGTACAGAAGAATTTTTCATTACACAATGAGATTATTGATTTACAGGTAACTCCACTAAATGTTTTAACCATATAAGATTTTTATTCTCAATAGTAGAAAGTAGATGAGTATGGTTCATTAGGTAATTTGAGATAGACGTGGTTTAGTGATTGAATTTTAGAGTACATGTAAGATGTGTAAATGATGGAGTATCATGAAATGTATGTTTTATTTGTCAACTTCTAAAATAATCTTGCCTGGTTGTTAGTTTTAAAAGGTATTTGATATGATTTGATCTAGTTCTATCCAGACATGGTGGTATCACGTCTAAAGATTTTTTGTAACAATTCACAGAATCAATTATTGCTCAGGATGCTGTTAATCATAGCTTGCTAATAAGCGTAATTCCACTCTTTTGCAGGATCAATTATCCAAGCTCAACGTGAGGTTAAAGCTTTGCAATCATTTGGACCCTGTAGATATTAATATCATGTCAAAACAGAATTTCTCTGTTGATGGTCTTCCTAGCAAAAGCATTAAAATTGTAGCATTAGCTTTTTCAATCATACTGTTGTCTTTCCCTTTATTACTCTTCAAGTGTGTTGACTATATCTCAAATTCAAGAAAGTCGCTGGACAATAACACAGAGGAAGTCTCTTTGAACAAGCAGCTCGCGTATAGGGTGGATGCCTTTTTATCTGCAACCCCATATGCTAAGCCTCTGGCTTTGTTAGTCGCTACTTTATTGTTGATATGTCTTGGAGGATTAGCGCTTTTTGGCGTGACAAATGACAATTTAGCTGATTCCCTTTGGCTTTCTTGGACTTATGTAGCTGACTCAGGGAATCATGCAAATTCCGATGGCATTGGTCCTCGGCTTGTTTCTGTTTCCATTAGTTTTGGTGGGATGCTTATATTTGCAATGATGCTTGGCCTTGTTTCTGATGCTATTTCTGAGAAGTTTGACTCACTCAGGAAAGGAAAAAGTGAAGTAGTGGAGCAAAACCACACTCTTATCCTTGGGTGGAGTGATAAGTTGGTATACCCTTATTTGATGTTGTCGTATCTGTTCAAGAAATGTTCCTTTTTCCACTCTGAAATGTTGCGCAGCAAAGATGTTTTTATTTTTACAGGCATCTTGTTTTTCAGTTTTTGTTATGTCATGTTACTAGAGTGCGATGCTGAGTGGCAGTTCTATCGTATCGACAGGGATCATTGTTAAATCAACTTGCCATAGCCAATGAGAGTTTGAGTGGAGGAATAGTGGTTGTCATGGCTGAACGAGACAAAGAAGAGATGGAGCTTGACATTGCTAAGATGGAATTTGACTTTAGAGGAACATCAGTTATATGCAGAAGTGGAAGTCCTCTTATACTAGCTGACTTAAAAAAAGTATGTTATTTCTTGGTTTTCTTCCATAGCTTCCTAATATTTCGCTTCTTTTTTGACTCGTTCTTAATTTGAGGTCCAAGAATTTCTCTTCACTAAGATGACAAAGGCTATTTGAGATCTATGGTTGTATATACATGTATGTGTATGTGGCTGTTTGGGCAATTAACCATATAATGGTGGAATTTATTTACCAAGCTAACTGTAAGAGATTTCCTAGGTATCTGTTTCTAAAGCCCGTGCTATAATTGTCCTCGCCGAAGATGGAAATGCTGACCAGGTTAGGCCGATGGAGGATCGAGCACATCTCAATACCGCTTGTTTAACATTTGATAACTATTTGAAGTTTCTTTCTTACACATGCAGAGTGATGCTCGTGCACTAAGGACAGTATTGAGCCTAACAGGTGTAAAAGAAGGATTGAGGGGACACATAGTGGTAGAACTTAGTGATCTTGATAATGAAGTCTTAGTTAGACTCGTTGGTGGAGATCTTGTTCAAACTGTTGTGGCACATGATGTAATTGGTAGGCTGATGATTCAATGTGCTCGACAGCCTGGGCTTGCTCAGGTCGGCTTATAGTTGTTTTACTAAGTTTTGTTTATGGTCCATTGAAAATGGTAACCTTTGTCATCCTCTTATCCGCTGTTTGTGCGTGACACTGCATACTGTTTTTTAGATTTACTTTATGTGATTGATTGAAACTTTGCTTCCCTTTTTCAGCTTTTCTCAGACTATTTTGTGGATTTGCCAGTGCAGATATGGGAGGATATTCTTGGGTTTGAAAATTGCGAGTTCTATATCAAAAGATGGCCACAGTTGGATGGGATGCAGTTTGAGGATGTTTTGATCAGCTTCCCAGAAGCTATTCCTTGTGGGGTGAAGGTAGCATCAAATGGTGGAAAAATTATTCTAAACCCTGATGACTCTTATGTCCTACAAGAAGGGGACGAGATTCTTGTTATTGCTGAGGATGATGATAGTTATGCTCCATCAACTCTACCAATGGTGCTCCCCTTTCCTTTTTACAACGTGTCAGTAGTTACTATTTCTGCATCTATGCCTATTAGCTTCAAAGACTGACAATGACCATCATATCCTACGTGAGATTCAAAGATACCTAGCAAACTCACTTGTCGAATTTTTTTGTGGTAATTAAAAAAAATTAAATTAGTTAATAATCATAAAAACAACAACAAAGAGGATGTCAACAATATTTTATCATCATCATCTTCTAACATAATCCGTCGTCACGTTTTACCCTCCACACTCTTTCTTGCAAGTTTGACTGTATATTTGAAATCATATTTTGCGAAACAACTCTTTTTATGCCAAGGGACTGAATTCGAGTAGTTGATAATTTATGTTGTCAATCTTATTCTTAGTTAACCTTTTTCACTTCCAATAGTTCGAGTTGATTGGAATCTCATATTACGATGTGGAAAAGGTAGTTCCTTTTTTTCAAACTTATAAAATGAACTTAATGGGGGGAAACAAATATCATAAGTCAGATGGTGGGCTTGCCACTCATGAAAGAAATGGTGTTGGGTTGGTTCCTGCCATGGAATTCAAGTGAGTGGGGCATACCATAAACAAAACTTACATACACAAAATTAATTTCGTTATTCAGGTCATTGATGCAACATTCATACATATTACCAGACCAACAAGAAAGTCACAGAAGATTCTACTTTGTGGATGGAGGCGAGACATTGATGATATGATTGTGGTAAGCCAGCTAATTGAAGCCCCTAATTCTTTCTCTTCTTCAACTGAATGCTGCAGGTCTGGAGAGGAAATCTACCACAGGATGAGATTGACCACAAGTCTTTTGAGCGGATACTTCTGTGTGGTTGGCGGAGAGACATGGAAGATATGATAACGGTAATTCAAAATACACAAGTACAGGTGGCTAGTGATATTTTGTCGATGGAGCTTAAATTTCTTGGTGATGCACCTGACCAAGAGATGATCTCATCACCTTGTTCAATAAACATAATGTACCTGCAGATTTTCAAATTTGAATATTCGTTTTATTTGTTTAAGGCTATATCCTATTCCTTCCAAATTTTGCTGTACATAAAGTTATTCTGTTCAAAATAAACTTTGTTGTTTGGATTGTTAGGTATTGGATGCTATTCTAGCACATGGATCAGAATTGTGGATGTTCAATGATGTTACAGAGAAGGAAAGAGAAAGAAAGCTAATCAATGGTGGCCTCGACACTAGCCGACTGGTGAATATAACACTTGTCCACCGTGAAGGAAATGCGGTCATACGACGTAACCTTGAAAGCCTGCCTTTGGAATCTTTTGATTCGGTAAGCTACATTGATCATTTGCTTGGTAATAGTTAGAGGTGAAATTGAGAAGTGATAGTTAGAGGTGTCACTGGGATAACACTTTTTTATTGTTGATCATTCTAAAACCTGATATATTTGACGACTCTTTCCATAAAGAAATGAGGCTGTTTTATTATGATTAAATCATTTTAACCAACCCAATTTTTTTTACTCGAGTTTCCTTCCAAATAATTTTCTCGGTGACGCAGATACTAATTTTGGCTGATGAGTCTGTAGAAGATGCAGCAATTAAAGCTGATTCTAGATCTCTCGCCACATTATTGCTGATTCGTGACATTCAGGTACATTAATTGGATGATTTTCAATTTATTAGCAACATAGATTCGTAAATTGTATTCAGCTCTTTATCACTTTTACTAAAAGTGATTATAATTTGGCCTTAATATTCTTTGCCCCAAAAACATTTTTGACAACGCAGAAGGTTCGACGGTTTACTAGTCTATGAATAAACTGGCATTAGAGTGTGGACGTGCCCTAACTGAGACAAAAAAGCTGCTAGAATGTACTAGCTAGAACCTGTGGACTGGAATTATTTTCTTTTCTAACAACTCACTCAAGTCTAGATTTATTAATCAGTTATATCTGCTTTAATTTTGCAATTCTGGCCACCTAAGATAAGAAGTTTGATGGAATTAATTATTCAACAACAAAATAGTTATTTCTGCTATAACATCAAATTACAACCTTAATCGATAAAAATAAATATAGATTTCCAATCCCTCCAGCAATTGAGAAATTCTTAATTGGTTCATTCTTGGAAGGTGCTGCCAGAGCTCTAGATCCTCAAATAATTTTATATTCCCGTGAACAGGTGATCTAAGGTCAACTAAAAGGAAATGTCTTTTCACCCACTCAGCTCTCTACCATATTTTATCCATATTCCAACTGGAATAAACTTTTAAACTAGTTTATTTTATTAACTATGATGTTATTCTTGGCCTGTCAGCCAAAGAGTTAGTTCAAATATTTACTAGTTATATGATATTCCAACTGGAATAAACTTTTAAACTAGTTTATTTTATTAACTATGATGTTATTCTTGGCCTGTCAGCCAAAGAGTTTGTTCAAATATTTACTAGTTATATGTTGGCATTGGCTTCTAACTCTCTCGTATGTTGGTTTTGAAACTCGGCCTCACTAATCCTAGATGGTCATTTACCCCAAAAAAACGTTGAAAGGTGAAAAGGAGCAAAATTGACATCTTAACCAGACATGCACGATGTGCCACTTTTTTTAATTACTGGTTCTGTGATTTTGGATTTTGAACATCAAGAAAAGATTAATCTTTGTTTCTCAGGCAAAGCGCCTTCCAATCAGAGAAGCCATGATTCCTCAAGCTTACAGAAGTAGCTTCTCGCAAGGCTCGTGGATTGGGGAAATGCAACAAGCTTCGGATAAATCGGTTATCATCAGTGAAATTCTTGATCCAAGGACTAAAAATCTGTTGTCCATGTCGAAAATCAGTGATTATGTTCTATCAAATGAGCTAGTTAGCATGGCTCTGGCCATGGTTGCTGAGGATCGCCAAATTAATGATGTACTGGAAGAACTTTTTGCTGAAGAGGTGCATTTCTGTTTAAAAATTTCATACAATTCAGTTACACCATTTTCTTGCAAAACAAAGCTATTTTTTTGGTACCATGGGTTTTCTAGAATAAATTTGTTGAATGGCGGATAGCTGACTTCTGATGTTTGTTCTATTTCTTATCTTTTGAAAATTCTGGCAAGAATAACGTGGGAATCTCATTTCATACCTATCATTTTTTTTGGGTCCGAAATGTTTGAGTTTTGTTTAATTCCAATAGAAAGAAACTAGCCCTTTTCACAACTTTAAAAGTATCCCCATGTTTTCTAGGGGTATATGTGCTGGATACTTGTCTGACCCACATCCAAGCTATGTGTGTCTGATTCTGCATGTGAGTCTTTTTACAAATAAAGGTGCATCATGGCTCATTGATTATTCACGTCTCCCCCCAGTAATCTTCTACAACCTTCTACATTTTACAGGGTAACGAGTTGCACATAAGAGGAGCGGATCTTTACCTGTATGAAGGTGAAGATTTGAGTTTCTATGAAATAATCTTACGTGCACGTCAAAGGAGAGAGATTGTGATCGGATATCGTCCATCCAATGCAGAAAAGGCAGTGATCAACCCCTCGGCCAAAAACGAGAAAAGGAAGTGGTCCCTAAAAGATGTCTTTGTTGTTATTGCTGAGAAGGAATAAACTCACTTGTCTATGTATTCTGCTGGATTGAGAATTTTGCATGCTTGACGTGAGTATATCGAGGAGCTCAGCCACAATGTCCGGTGTCTCGACATCTGCTTTTAAGTCTGCTACATTTTTGTGTTAGATCGACCGTGCAAAAGAGTCATTACCCATTTATCAAGATCATCAGTATGTTTAACCCAGTCAATGCCACCAATCTCTCTAAATACCCGGTCAGCAATATATTTGGACTTTGGAGCAAAGACTCGCGCACCAACTCTTTGGCCCGAAGCACCTTCGAACCCTTCTTTATTAGATCCTTGTTACTTAAGCTTCTTAGGTTCACCTCTAAAAATATGTGATACATGCATGTTTTTTATTCTGAAAAGGGGATTTTAATGTTATTTAATTTCAGGTGAGAGGATGTAGGATTAACTTAATCGTGTCTCGTAAGTGACATGTAATTATTTTAATAGTACATGAGATACTTTTAAATTTTAAAATAACTATAACGAAATGACTTATGATGTCATAAAAATATTATTCCGAATAAAATAAATATTATGTAAATTTAAACAAATAGAAGAATATTCTCATTATGTGGATGACAATGTAATGACAAAGTTTTACTTTGAAAGAGACATGCTTGCCTAGCATCCGTTAATTTGAGTGGTGATATGATCGGATTCACACCTCTATTTGTCAAAATTCTACCCGAGTCTGACATCAATGCTTGAAAACTCTAACGTGCCACGAAAATTTTGTTACCAGACTAAGCTACAATAAGTTCAACAAAGCAACATTATCTACATTTCCTCGGATTCAGGTTTGCTGCCATCTACCAAACGACTGCCCAATCTAACGATGTCTTCGACCAGTATTTTTCCATCTAAAGCAAAGAAAAATACCAAAAAACACGTTAAGATTATATTTTGATGGCACAAATCTCAGACGGGGAAACAAAAAGCCCAAAAGTTTGTAAGTCATTGAGGTGTTCAGGGCCTCAGGTACAACCAGATCAGTGTTAATACTAGCTCAATTTAAGTTTGAAATTCAGGATTTTGTTGGGTAAAGCTAATGAAAACCAATCTCGGTTACCTTTCTATTTCTCGAAAAACAATCAGTCTTAATTATGTAGCTGTTAAAAAGACTGATACAATAAAATCAAAACAAAATCAACAATATATTTGAGAAAATATATTTCTAGTTTTCTTTAATAACCAAATAAAAAAGGAATTCTCCGACGAAATTCATGCTCCAAACATAGCTTAAAATGCAATTAAATTGGCTGTTATGTGCAAACAAGGAGCAAAAGGTAACTAACCTGCATCTTTGGCAAGACTGCTGACAAGTTCTTGCACTCCCTCTTTATCTAAAGTGTCTTTCAAGTACAAAGCCGCAGAAGCCACCTCCTCAGGGGTCACTTTACCATCATAATCTCTGTACACGTGTTCAATTATTATTTACTAGACAATACAAAATCATACCTTCATAGATCGCCTTACCGACACTAGCCAAATACTATGTCAAATATCAATTAGTGTCAACAGAGAACTTGGGACGAAAAGTTCAAAAAATTCAGGAATCATTCGGAGAAACTTGAGCACGATATTCCACATAATTTCGCTAGTCCCACTCTCTATATAGGTATGGTAATTCGCTCAGTCTGTGAATATCAAAACGAAAACCCCTACAAAACGAGAATGATTCACAAGCTAGAAAGCTGTGAATGTATTGCATTTGGATTTGTGGATTCCAACTAAATTCTGTTATATATTTCTGTAACCTGGAAAGATTTGATGATAACCTCAACTGCACTGAACCACAAATGCGGGTATCCATTTTAATTTTGACAATCTCGACATTAAAACATTCCCAGATCGGGTTGAAATTCTGGGAGAATGGCAAAATGCAAAATAATTAGGACATTATTGTTCTACCTGTCAAGTATTCGCCAATGGTCACCAATTTTTGCATCTACATCGTCAATCTCTTTCTCAAGATCTTGAAGCATGGCACCGACCTGGACCAAATCATCCCAAATAGAGTAAATAAATCCAGTTTAGCTACATTGGGGAACTCTAAAAGATGTCCCAGCTTGTTTTCACTCGGACCTTGCATTTTCTGTTCTTTTCGTGGGTAGCTTATCTCTATTTTCTAAAAATTTTTTGTATTAGATAGTACTAAATGTAAGGAATTTAATTATCGAGGATCGTGAAAAGGAAAAAAACCATACGATGAAAAACCAATACCTTATCTATGAGCGCAGATGAAACATTGTCACTCTCAGGTTTAGCATCCTCACTTTCATCACTAGCAGCTTTGTATGCCTTCATTGTCTCTATTTCACCATCTGTGCCATCTTTATCCACTATGCTATTGTACAGCTCAATCTAGAGATGTTTTTAGAAATCATTCCAAGCTACAGACACCGCTATTTTTAAATATATTCAAGTGCATTCACAAAAATTACAACAAAATGTTCAAAAGCTTTAGCGACATGGATTTTCAAAATTCTGATATTTTTAAATAACGAAGCAAACTTCAAGGATCCACGTTTAATTTCAAACAAAAATATCGTGTCCCCAACAAATTTGGAACTAAGAAGGTTTGGCTAAATTTATTTTAACTAGCTTATAATTATAGAAATTTATCATATTACTATAAAAATAATGTGAGCAATTTACAAGTTGTTTAATAACTTATTTTTGACGTAAGCTCTTTCAAAAAAATTTACCAAATTGTTTTTCAGTGCTTATAAGCTCTCAAACAACTAATAATATGTTTTAAAAAGCTTGTAAGCTCTGCCAAACATTCTCTAAGGCTTATCTGAAGATATGATTCAGAGAGTTTAGGAGCTTAAAAATCAATTAAGATGTTTGGATCAAATAAATCAAAAGAACATAAATATGGTTATGTGTTTGGTATCATAGTATATTTTTATTATGATAATAATTACAAAACGAACATAATACAAACAACTCATTTTGACGTCTTATCAGCTATGCTCAAAAAATTTACCAAACAAATATGTTTTAGAAAAAAATATATGAAACATGTCATAATGATTAGAGTTCAGAGTTTATAGTATAAACATACCCAGTTGAATACTCATTGGATAACAGCTCCACCAACCTATACACATTCAATTAAAGGTACACCAAAAAGTCGTTACATACCTCTTTATTGACTAGACTGAGGAACTCTTCTCGCTCCCTGCTTACCGACTGCATAAGACATCAAAAGGAAGAAAGAAAATTTTAAGAATCAACATAAATTTGAAGAGTACAAAGTTATAAGGAATTTAAAATCCCAACAACTGGTAATTACAGAAGCAGAAGCAAGAACGGCTAATGCACGGCTAAGCTGACAAAGCTTTTCTTGCTTATCGACAGCTCTTTCTCTGGCTTGTTCTTGCGCTGGTCTAGCAGTTGATAATGCCATCTCCTTCAAAGCCACGTCTTCTTCAACACCAGCGGATTCTTTCTTCTTGGTCAGCTCTTCTTCCTCTCTTGCTTCTTCCTCCTACAGTCAATTCCATTAAATATTTTTAAAAAAGAGTAAAACAGTGAACCACACATGCCCAAACCAATGGACATATCAAGAAGCACCTGACTCTTATAGACCAAAATTGATCGAGTTTCTTGGGAACAAAAAAATTCATAAAACCTTGATAAGTTCTTCCTGCATTTCAAGGAAGTCCAACTTCCTCCTCCTTTCTGCAACAGAATCTTCAGATGGCAATGATGTGATGCCCACAGTATCTACGACCTCATCTGGTAGCGAAGATAATGTAGCTCGAACGGCTTCTTCTGGACTTATATTTCCAGATACCGCAAAGGCTCTGCCAAAGAGATAAACTAATTATATGCTTTTCAACAATTGCTAAGAAGAACCAAAATAAAAATTAGACGGAAAAAATAAGGAAGCACTCAGATGAACCTGGAAAGAATCATAAGTGAAGAAGGAACAGAGTGATTCAAAGATAAATCCAGCCAATCACGCAGCTGCAATGCAAGTAGACAAGTTAATTTAATTGTGACAATTTCTGTTCTTACAACCAAGCTCAAAAAAAATTCCGCTACCAAATTAAAGTGTGGCCCAGAAAAGATTTGGTTGAGAATGAACAGAAAATTCTGACTATTTTAAATAGACATGCAGAACTAATTTTTCTTACGCTTAAAAAAATTTAAAACGAGTAAGGAATACAAATTATAGTGTTCTGAAATTTAAAGTTTCTAGAGAGTACCACTGCCATAAAATAAACTCTTTCATACTTGCTCAGGACTTTGATTACATTTTCATGTAGCATAATCAAAGGCTTCAGGTTTTAATCTGGTGGTTCTTGATTTACTCTTCACAAGTTATAAACGCACACAAATCATAACCCTTGAGTTTCTAGAGACTGGACTTGGATTGCATTTTCATGTATCAGATTACACACCTGTTGAAATTTAAATTTTTGCTTCTAAATTACTGTATATTCACTACAATGTTGTAATTTTTTGGTCTTACAAACCTGTTGGCGCATTTCTTCCACAGAAAGTATTCCAAGCATGCCTCGCTCTCTACAATCTTCACGAAGCTCAGCCTCTGATAGAGACTCCACACCCTCTGCTTTAATCAATTTGTCATCATTCTTGATCCTGGATAAAATTATCAAAGAAAATTAGTGATGAAAAGCCAATCAAATGGCCCTACTTTTTCTAATTTAATTACTCTTGTTCAGGATCCATAGTTAAATATACAGAGTGGAGAAGAATGATATGTAGGCATGTTTTATACCCCAAGTCATCAATTCATTAAAAAGTAAACTACCATACGCTTAGGCTCTGATAGACTATCAGAATTTGTATATAATGATTTAGATAGAATGTGAGAAGTGGAGACCTTCGCAATCTGTTTCGCAGCATATACCGCAAATAAGAATCAGTTCCAATGGAGCTGATTCCCATGTACTTGCACATATTCACTAAACGAGGCCTGTCAACCAAAATAAACTTTACCAACAATTACAATAACTAAGAAATAATGATCTCAATATTTAATAATTGATCAATGAAAGAGACTACGAATATAACAAGCCAAAGCTTTACCTACCTGCTGATATTATCTAATGTGAGTTCATCATTGAACAACTTAGCAAATCCTAAGATTTCCTCATTTGAAACACCAGCACCGGTTCTAGCCTGCACCAAAGCTAATATAAATATAAAATTATGGAGTAATGCACTTGTATTGACAAATTGATAGTTTGGCACCGACCCGGTTCAGAAATTCATCAAGGTCCTCTGCTGTTTTCTTGATCTCTCCACTCCGTGTATTTTGGACTTCTTTCGCCATTTCTTTGACTGTGTCTTGAAGAAACTTCGCATATTCTATTTTGGCCATTAACCTTCTTTTTAGTGCTTCCTACATATGTTCATGATCGGCAAATTTAACATCCTATAAAAGAAAGCTCAAGCAAGATAATGAAGATCGAGAAATATTACATATGGAGCACACAACTGCATGTGCAAGTCATTTTGTGCTTCAGCATGGCTTAGATTGGTTTAGTCGACTCTAAAAGCTAAGGCATATGCAAGGAAGTAAATTTCTGAATTAAAAGGTCACAAGTCCTTATTTTCAGGCACATAAACTAATAACCCAGCAGAAAAGTACTGAAACAGAAAGAAAAAGAACTATAATGCCCTTGGCAAAGGCATCTGAAATGATACATGCCAAATGCAGCAATTGACGACGTCAAATTTTCAAGTAAGAATGAAAGAGTCTTGCATCTGAAGTTATGGAGTAGTCCACTTCTCTTTTTATGAATGGCATGAAGGTGTGCTTAGTCATTATAGCACTTTTAATAGGAGATATGTCAATGACTCCTCTTTTTTTCCAAAAGTTTACAAAAAGATATACTTCTAAGTCGGAACTTAGAACCATACAACTTCTAAAAATGTATAACGCCAAGCAACTACAAAAACTTCGAATGCTACTAAGAAGCTGAAAGAGGAAGTTTCAGTAAATTCATTGATTAGCAAATGGATACTTGAGAGTATCCAAGATAGTATAATTTAATACAACACAACTTCGTGTATCAAAGAAAAGTCATTTCAAGGAGGAATCAGTCAAAGCCTCATAAATGCAAATCAATATGAAATGCTAATCTAACTTTGATATTGTTGTCGTACTAAATGATTAAGTCTGTTGATAATACTGTGTTTAATGGGTTTATTTCCTTCTAATTTGTTACGACCATGAGTGTGGTGAATACCTCTTCTTTCATCTTGTCCTGGAATGTTGATGGTAGCATGTTTGGAAAGAGCTTCAGGAACACAGGCAACAAAAATTCCATGAATGGAACAATGATAAAAACGGCGAATGGAACTAGCCTAAACACATCAGCAGTAGTTCTTGTGAGCTGTTGCCTCTCCCTTCTGGAGAGACTTTTTCCTCCACCAAGTTTCAGCAATAATCTCGAACTGATCCTCACATCAGCCCACAGAAGCTTACAGCCCAACCAGTAATGCTTCAGTGTTGATACAAACTCATTTTTCCAGTGAACAAGTTTCTTGGCCCAGTCTTCCCTGAAAGTATAAAGAATAAACCATATAGAGAAGGCAAATTGGAAAGTGATGCACAGATAAAAATAAATTCTACCTGCTCATGGAAGCCACAGCTCTCAGAGCCGGACCAATACCTAAAAATTTGGCCCAAAGTCTTTTTAAAAAGGACTTAACAACATTATGAGATTCTTGCAGCTTTTTAGCTTTTGCCTTGGCTTTGGCGGTGCTTAGACCTACAACAGCTTGATCACAATCTTCAGGAGATGCTTCCTTTCTCTTTTCTGCAGCCATTTCCTCAGTATCTTCATTGTCACTGCCCAAATCTGGTTTATTTGCAGTTGCTGTGGAAGCATATCGAGTATATTGAGACATCAACTTGGCACCCACCAGAGAATTGAAATTCGACCTTCCAGTACCATAAAGAAATGTGGAACTCCCATAAGCTTTATGCCTAATTATATCACATAATGAGAAATTTAAAAGTTCCTTGTTTAAAATGAAAGTTTGATCATCATTCCTTCTATGATCTGAAGTATGAGAGAAGTTGTCTGTGACAGAGCTAAGATTGCGAGAGTCCAAGTGCTGACAGGATTGCCCCTGACTCAAGGTACTTTGAATAGAACGAACAGGAACCACAAAGCAATCTGAAAACACCTTCCTCCGCCTCAAAATTGCCAGAGCAGCCATCATCAAGAGTTCCTCTCTGCATGTAGAAAACTCGAGTCAAACTTCATAGACTTAATACTAGTTATGGAGAGTAGGAATCTTTCAAATTCTAAATTCTAGCAATTAACATAATTTAAACTCAAACTTCGCTATCGTACGTGTATCGCGTATAGGAGTCTTTCAAATACTAAGTTTTTTTTTGGCGTAGACAGATTCTCCAAAATGGTGATGCATTAAGCAATTAGGAGCGCAACTTCTTGTACAAAATACATATCTAATTATCATCAAATTTATATCACAATCTGATACAGTAGTTGTTAACAGATTACAGTACAAAATAAATATAGTCTTGACATTCGTCTCCACTGCTGAAAACACTAAAATAACAATTTCAAATCATTCAAAACCGGTCTCTATTGTTTCCTTTTGCTGGTAAAAATATCGGATTTTTAAACTTTAATTCTTTGAAAGGATCCAATTAGGAGTGAGGCGATAATGATGGACCCTAAAATTTTAATGACGTGATATGTGACTTCTAGGGTAAAATAACTAATGGAGTCATTTTCTGATAGAAACATGTTGGACGTCATATAAATGTAAAAGTTCGTTCGAAATATCAGCACATTTCTAATAAAAAAGTATGGCTTTTATGGAAAAGAAGAAAGAAGAGAAGCGGCAAATGGGTGGCATGCCTCACTTTGATGAAGTTGCTGAAAACAAGAGCACTAAGAAGTTGAAGATGTCCTAACAAGAGGAAATGACCAACATAATTTTCATCTGGAGAAAGTTCTAGCCTTGGACCTAATTTTCAAAGAAGGAAGCCAAGACACTCTGATGGCTGATGAAAAGACAGATAGAAAACAATATTGTGTTCGAAGAATCATAGACTAGTTGACCTATTTTCACATACATGAGAAAGAATCTGTAGACTGGTTGACTATTCTCACATAGATGAGAAAATACTTAAATTGCTAAACAAATATTCACAACGTATTGGGCACACAAACGTGGTTCAAGTCTTTACGAAGCAATATTTTAACGGGCAAATATATAATATAATTATACTCAATTATTTTTTATTGAGAAATTCCAATGTACAAAGCAGCTCGTCACTTAAATTCGATACCTGAAGATTTATTCTAAATTCCTCATGTGAAGAAGGTATATGATGGGGCTGCAATGCTTAATGGATGCATATGTAACAGACCATAAGCCTTGAGCCTTACTAATTATCATATATCCCTGCACATGACCCTATGGTATGACAAGTTATATAGAATTAATCTGAATAATATAATTCAAAATTTTAAGAGTTTGAACGCAAAATCATATCATTCAAATTGTCCCGTATAGAACCGATTCATATTCCAAACTCGAGAAAGATCCATCAAGAATCCAGTGTTTATAGAGATTTCACTTTTTCAATAGATTTATAACATTATCACAATTTCCTAAATATTCCGTTATTATAAAAAAACACAGAAAAATATGAATCGAACTGAAGCAAATAATTCCAACCACAACAATCTAAGATACATTTGATATGTACTTGAACCTTCGATAGATCCCAACGTATGCTGGCTATGACGGAAAACTTCAAGCTGGGCCATTGTTAAATCAAGCCCAATACCTGAGTTTCTTTAAGATTTATTAGTTTGGAGCTCAATACCACATAATGAAACCTCTATATTATTGATTTCTGCAGTTTCATTCGACACTTCCACAAGTGTCACACAGTACATGGAATTTTACTTTTTCATTATTCAAAGTACAAAGTGTTCGATGAATTGTTTCTCCTAATTTTGGCAAGCTTCTGTAAACATCAAGTTTTCGTAAAAGAGAAAGTGTCAGCAACAAACCTGATGGCGCGATCCTTGTTAAGATCCATGTTCTCTTTAAGGAACTTGCTTTTATTTTTAGTTTATTTAAAAAGAAAAGGCTCTTGAAAAAGTCATGTCTAATAAAACTCTTTCTCTAGCCAAGCACTTTTGTACTGCTGGCCCAGAAGAGTAGAAAAAAGTACTAAATGTGGCATTCTGCTGCTTCTGGATGAGCACCCATAACCGACATGTGCTTTGTCAATCATGGTTGTTATATAGATAGCGTAGGTAACATAGCCATAGCCTCACCGCCAATCACAACTATTTCACCATCTTTGAAGCATGTGGTCACAAACTTCACCCTACAAAGTATTATTACACATCATTCCATAGCATCAAAACGTGAAGCAAACTTTGAATATGTAGAAACAAATTTCAGCCTAACGTGACAAGCTTGAGGAAACTTACAAAAAAAATTATTTAATCTGTCTAATGTTTTTCGCCTGTACTTGTCCAACAACTTTATCTCCAACGAAAACTGGTGACCTGAAGTTCAGTTCTTGCTCCACATACACAGCCCCCGGCTACACATTTTACTCAATCCATCATTAAAAATGGCTTCACCAATTATTCTACGCTATGAAAAGAGCATGATTGACAAAAATGAAAACAAAATAGATGATGCTTACGAAGTGGCAAGCAATGATTCTAGGAAACAAAGAAGCCACCAGCATTTCCGGAGACAGGGATCTCTGTGAAACCAGCTTGTTTGCCACATTTCAAATCAGAGTGTAATGGGTTGGAGTCATGGGTCAGTTTCGAATATTCAGCAATGTCAAAATCTAAAAAGGTTCTAGCGCTTCAAAATGCCGCCTGTTTTCAGCACATTTTCCGAGGATAATGAATAGTGCCTTAAAGAGAATTTGCATTTTAACAAGGGTCGCTTCATCGGCATTGCAGCGGAGGCTTTCTCTGTTTACAAAAAAAATGATCTCTACAAATATTGCAGCTAAATTTCTGAGAAGTTATTCATAGAACAATTTGTATTCTGAATAATGAATCGTGGATCTTTTTTGAGTTTCATATCACTGGCCGGCTGTTTGAACCTATACATCTGCAAATTGTTGGACAAAGAAACCAAAATTCCAAGGACTAGTTTGGTTTTATTTCCGTTCCCAACTTTCTCTTCCTCCAACTAACAAGAAACATTAACAAATTATTTTTATTCTCTTAACCCAAAGTCTTTTTACATCTCCAATATAATAATGACTTCTAAATCTCCTCCCAATATACTCAATTGTTATCTAAGAATATAGATCAAAATATTATTAACATTTTCCACAATTTTATCAAAAAATGATTATAACATTTCCAAAAAAATAAAAATCAAACATATTTTATGTTATTTTCTCAAAAAACTTCCCCGATCATTTTCTAAAAAACAAAACCAAACAAGCCCCAAATCTTTCACTGATTTGTCAAACAAATTTCCATTTCATTCACGTCACTCGCTGAAGGTAAAGAATCGAACTCAAAACAAACCAACTTGTTAAGCAAGAAAAAACCGAAAATCAACTAATCGATCACAGATAAACAAACTTTTCGCGCAAGAAAAAACAATATCAAAACATTCTGGACGGATCTTACACGGAAAAACTGGAAAAAAAATTTCAAAAATGTGAAGACATATCAACTAGAAACGAAAAGAACGCAGTTCTTGTTGTGTTTGTGAGATTTCGGCACGGAAATACATCGAGATTACTTACAGATGCAAAAGGTAAGAAGCAGTAATTGATCCGTGAAATGGAAGAGGAGCGTGCCTCAGATATATTTATACGTATAATAAGCGGATGTTTCGTTAGTAAGAATACTTGGGGAAGGGTACAAGAGAGGTTTTATCGGGAGATACTAGATAGTATGTGGACGCGTGTATCGTTGCCACATCCATCCCCCATATTATATTTTATTTAAATTAAAAAAATTTTATGTTTAAAGAAAAAAATTTTAAAACACTACCTGTCCTGTCCAATGTAATTGCAAAAAATTTAAATCTATTGATGTTATGAAATTAAATTTTCTCTCCTTGACATTTCCAATGCAATAAAATTAATATTATTTATTTAAAATTAACTAAAATTTAAAAATTATAAAAATCTAGATTAAGTTTCTCACTTTGGCCGAAACTTTGGCTCAGTCCAACATTTGGTATTAGAACTAATATCATGTATTTGATTTTCATTGTTTGCAATAAATTGTTAGGTACATTAATGGTTCACGTTGGACAGAACAATCGAACTGTGGCATTTGGGGTTGTTGTATGGTTTCAAATATTTGAATCACACTATTACCATAAGTCATAATTTTTAGTAAAACGATACAATTTCAGTCCTACAAGATATGTGTCAATTCAACTCCTAAACAACATATTCAGGTTTATCTGAATATATGGGAATGCCATGTTGATGTTAGGGTCTAGCAAACTGTAATTATTATTGTAAGTTGTATTTTAATTATTTAAACTGAAATTAACAGGCATAAAAAATATTCTAATATTCATTTTTTTAAAAAACAAATATTCAAATAAAGAAACATTTCCTAATTTGATATTATATTCTACTCGTTGACTTCTGCGAAGTCTAAACCTACCTAGCTTCAGTCAACACTTTCATGGCGGCTGTGTCAGCATATTCGACCCAATAACGTTCATCCACTGTGCCCAATGAACTCATTCCCAAAAGCAACGACATCAATCTAAGCTATGTGAAATCCTCAATTCGCCGAAGGAGACTCTCGGTGTGTGCTCTGAGTGCGATGACGATTAAAAGAAGCATAGCGACGCCGTTCTCTCCGTTTCGGATACTCCTACTGCCACCAATTCCACCACCAGACCGAAGTACGTTGGTTATTTCAATATCTGTTACCTAACGTTTTTATCTGTTAGATTTTAATTTATAGAAATGAATTGGTAACTGCTGCATTCATTGTTGCTATTCTATGACGAGTAGAAGATAGTTTTAGATAAATGTTGTCAAATAATATGATGCATTCGAAGATATGCTTGCGTTACAAAATTACGATCGTGTCATTCTGTGAAGTTAAAATGTTTTTGTCATGGTAGGACTACAACAACTGTTTTTTAGAGGAGATTAACGCTGGCTTGAAGGAAGTTGATACACTGTCGCTAGAGGAGGAAGTTGCCTTGCAAAGATTGTTGGAACCATATGGAATTTGCGAGGTGCGTTTTTTTCCATCGAGGCCCCTTTTGCCAGACTTGAATGCTTGTAGCTCTTCTGTGTTTGTTTAGTTGAACTGACGACCAATATTACAACCCATCTTAACGGTTCTAAGATTGATTTTTACTTTGTATGCCAATTAAGTAAACGTTTGTTACTAAATTAAAGTTCTCTCGTACGAATATTAGAATAAACTTTTTTGCTTGTATAGACTGGCCTGAAATTAAACATCTATTTAATTTCCTTCATGTAAGTTTTAGATAGAAATTTCTTAGCCAAGTCGTACAATTACCAAACTAAATTTGCTTCCAATTTCGTAGGTGGGTCGAACCTCTCGAGTGGCACTGGTACGAGAGTCCGGTGTCGATTCAAGGTATCTGCGAGGATACTCTTATCCAGTGTAATTTCAGAGTTCTTGAAGTTTGCTGTGTCTTTATATACACACTTGATGTTGGTGCAATTGTACATACATGGAACAAATAAAACTGTCGGAACGTGAGTCAATCCTAAAGAGAGGGACTGTGTTTTTCAAAATCATGAAATCTTTTGAATTTTCGTTTTGTGCACTTGCACACCCGATATAACTAGACCTCAACATCTTGATCCTATAAAAATGCATGATTTATTCGCCTTATTCTCTACAACAAATTTTCGTCCTCCCACTTTTGATTCTTCGATTTTTCTTCCAACATTTCGGTCTGTTGTGTTCGCACACCCAACCCAGTTAAACATTATTTCATTGTGCTTCGTCTGGAAGGTTTGTTATATATTGATATAAGTGGACTGCAAGCCAATTTGATTTTGTAAATTGGCAAATGCTAACATTAATCTCTTCTCAAAGACTGATTTGCCAACATTAATCTCTTCTCAAAGACTGATTGTTAGCATTCGAAAGTGAATCTTCGTTCATGGCGTGCATGTGTACGTGATCTAGCCTATTAGTAACATTGTTATTATATGTTGCAATTTGCTAGTTGTGTTCTTGAACTTTGCTAATTAAATTATTTGGTAATCATAGAAGATGATTGATGAAGTTGAAAGTTGAAAGTTGAAACCATGATATTTAATGATTTCGTCTCATCTCTTTGGACGTATGCAACAATGTTATTTTGTAAAGACTAGCTATCATTTTATTTAATGGCTCTCTACCTACTAATAAATTGCAGTTTAGAACAATTTGGGATGATGAACTCATATATGAAATTGAAATAACTATTTATTAGTTTTCTTCCTAAAAATAAAAATTACTGTGCTCCTACAACGTGTGTACGTCGGTAGCTAGTTAAAATTAAAATTTCGAATATGGAAAAAATAATCTCGCTTTAATAAAAAAATAAAAAAATCTTTTATGATATGAAAATAATTCAAAGTAGCAACCACAAAAAATACTCATAATTTTAAGAAATTTTGGAGGACGGAATCATAAGAGGGATTTTCATTTTAAGCCTGAAAAGGTTTGGTTTATATTTTACTCGGAACATTTCTTTTTGTTACAAAATGATCTTTAAGAGAAAATACATATTATTCTTGTAACTTGGTAATTAGTTGTAAGCATACAAAAACCCAAACTTATAACTTGAACGGAATTTTATATGTTAAACCTCAAAATCCGTACACAGAACAAGAAATTTGGTCTTTCAATCGATACAATGGACAACTAGGCAGTTGCGCACACACAGGCCAACAAGCACACAAACCAATGCATACACAAATACATATATAACATGTACGCAACGCCCTACTCATGAGACACAGCAACGAGCTGCTTCCCGATATTACGACCTGAGAAGAGTCCAATTAGAGCCCCTGGTGCGCTATCAAGCCCTTTGGCTATGTCTTCTACATACGTGATTTTTCCTTCCTTTATATGAGGCAGAACCAAATCAAGAAATTTCGGGTATATGTGGTAGTAACTGCCAACGAGAAATCCTTGCATATGGAGTTGATTTCCTATCAAACTCGTCAAATTATAAACAGCTTCAGGCTTCTCGAGATTGTATTGTGAGATCATCCCACATACGCCTATGCGTCCATGGACTCTCATGTTGAGTAATACTGCATCGAGCATCTTCCCCCCCACATTTTCAAAGTATATATCTATGCCTTCAGGGAAGTACCTAATTAAAACAAGATTGGAATCAGTCGCGAAGTCAAAGAAAGACGAAACAAAAAACTATTAAGTTGTTTGAAATATAGGGGGTAAAAGCATGTTTTTAATCCATACGTAGCACATAAAAATCATGCACGTCCACCTTTCTGAATAAGTTGTTTTGAATCATGGGTAATGCAATATTTAAAGAAAAAATCAACTTTCTGAATTTATCGATTAGAAGCTCTCAAATGGAGATGAATTTATAAAACAAATACATACACAAAATTCATCTTGTCTCGGATCATGCCATCATGGCAAGATCTGTTCACAACAGAGAAGTTTAAAAAAACACTCACTTTTTCAAAGCAGCATTCAAGTCTTGCTCTTCTTTGTAATTAAATGCATTATCAAAACCAAATTTGTTCTTCAAAAGATCAACCTTCAACAAAGGAAAACGAGAAGTTAATTCAGAAAGTGAATATTGTTTACATAGACTAACTCTGTTTGTAAATAATGCTATATATCATTACCAACCTCAGCAAAAGTTTTAGACATTGAACCATTTTGGATTAGTAGAAAAAAGAAATACAAGCTGTCAAGACATAAGCCTAGCACGGAACTTCACTCCCAATACTAATTTATTAGGTGAGTGGGCTTCTCAAATTTAAGTGTCACTTTCATATTTTTTCTGGAGCTGATGCAAAATCACAAGACTGACCTTGTCTTTGCTTCCTGCACTTCCAACAACATAGCATCCCATTAACTTTGCAAATTGGCCGACAAGCTGCCCTACAGCTCCAGATGCAGCTGAAATGAACACGGTTTCTCCCTTCTTGGGAGAGCAAACCGCAAAAAAACCAGCGTAAGCAGTCATGCCAGTCATACCTGTCCAGCAAGATGATGCCCATTAAAGCAACACAGAAAGGAAACCAAAAAAAAAAAAAAAAGCCATACATACAAATAAATTTCTCATAAGTCACAGTCCATCAAACTTAAATGATTATGGCTTCACAGTTTCAAAAGCTCAAGTTGATCATGCTATGACGTCGAAATATAGTGGGTACAATATCATTTCAAGAAATGTCGGTAATTAGCCTTCCAAGTTAGTTGAAGAAAAATAACTCAATGATATGTTTGACATACCAAGAAGTCCCGTATAGTAGGAAAGTGGCATATATGTGTCCTGAATTTTAAACAGTGAATTTGGATCAGTGATGAGGGAGTACTCCTCCCATCCAGTGATTCCCCAGACCAAGTCATCCTTCTTGTACTTGGGATGTGAAGAATCCACTACTTTGGACACTCCATATCCCGCAATAGGCTGTTATCAATTTTAAGAAAATGAAAAAAAAATTAAAATTAAAATGATTGACAACAATCAGTTATATTATCTATGAACCTTCCATTACAATTTTCTTAGCATGATCATGCTACAACTATTTTCTTTCTACTATTTGCCAATTAATTCACCCACTTTGCCAAATAAAAGTACATAGCGAGATTGAGATTTAACTTACAGAGCCTAGAGTGAAGGAGCTAGCGTAGCCTCCTTGGGATTCCTGCATCCGATTACGCATGTAAGGGTCGCAAGACAAGTAAAGATTCTTCACCAAAACAGCACCGGAAGAATCTGGGGGAAGCTTGAGCTTGATAACTGAGTTTTCGAGTGACATATCGGATTCTTTCGGGAAGCCTTTGATGTAGTGCTTCAATATAATCTGCTTGTTCCCCACTTCATCTGCCATTTTCGTACATCGAACTCCCTGTAATCTGTGAATGAAGTTGTGGATACTTTGGAAATGACTGTGTCAAGTCTGTGAGATCGTGAGGATACGACGTATTTGATTGATTACGTATAAAGGCATCGGTTTTGGATGTATACATAATACACATACCAGCCAGTCCCACACGTGATACACATTTATATATTAGAAAACTAATTTTTTATTATGATTTATCTCTTTGTAATTTTACTGATAAAATTCAGTTTTCTAGTATGTTATTTTGTTTTATCGGAAATTTTTAGTCTTTTTTTCCCTACTGTGATATTGATGTGAAGATGTCGTGTGTAGTGTCACATTAATCCTCCCAATAAAAATGACTATCATTGTCAAAAATCGAAATATATATAACTAAAAATGAAATTCGATAATATAAAAGATCAAGATCGAAAAAGAGTACACGTGACCAAAATTGGAATTTTCTCATATTGATAACTTGTTCTTGAACCGAAACTTGATCTCAAACTCGAGACTATAACATAGATAAACTATACGTTTATTTCTCAAGCACAAATCATACAGTTTTTTTTTTTTTTTTCCATTTTCAAGAAATACCACAAGTTTTGAAGGTAGACGAAATTCTCGACAACATCGTCAATGTGTTAGGGTGGAACTCGGTGAAGGCTGTGGGAAGAGAGCAGGGGCGGATTTACAGTAGGGCACACAAGGGCATGGGCGCATGGCTCCCCAAATTTTTTAAATTTTTTAACTTGATATTGATATTTGAAATATTGAATATATATATATAAATGGTCCACCACAACAAATTAAAGAGCATTTGTCTTTATGGCAAGGCAAGAGTTTCTATACCAATAAATCCAAGTTCGAATCTTAGGTTTTTCTTCTTTTTTTTATAATTTGATTTATTTTTAATTTTTTTAATATTTTATCACTTCTAAATTTATCATCTATGAAAAACTTTTTCAACTATCAGGTGCTGAGTTTGCTGACTCTTCTAGTTTTTACTGTTAGTACATAATGGTCATTGTCAACTATGAATATCGTCAAAACTAGGCTTCGGAGCAAAATGGATGATGATTTTCTCTCGTATGTATTGATGATATTTATTTAAAGAGAAATTACTTAAAATATTTGTATAGATGTTATTACTTGAAGGGTTTGAAAATTTAAGGAACATCGAATTCTTTTTAGTTAGAATTTTTTTTAAACGTACTATTTATATTTAGTTGAATATAACCGATGAAATTTTTATCTTTATTCTTTTAATATTTTGTCTGTATTTTATAAGCGGTCTTCACAAAGTTGAAATTTTAGATCCGCCCTGGAAGGAAGAGATTTTTCTCATGCAAGGAGTACGCTATGTATTTAATGTTAAAAAGAAATAAAGGGTATTATAGGGTTTAAATTGAAAATAAGGGCAATATGATATTTTGAAAACAATTAGGGAGTTCAAAGCTTTGTCAGGAACTTGAACACAAGGGATTGACAGCAAACTTCAAAAGCTTATTGTATATTTAAAGCTAATTATCCCTTAAATAAACGCGTGCATTAACAATTAATAATTGAGTGAGTATCATGTTAGACCGTTTCAATGATCTTAATCCGTGAGACGGGTTAACCCTACCCATATTCACAATAAAAAATAATACTCTTAGCATAAAAAGTAATACTTTTTCATGGATGACCCAAATAAGAGATCTGTCTCACAAATACGACCCGTGAGACCGTCTCACACAAGTTTTTGCCTTAATAATTATGGATGACATATGAGGGAGGTCTAATAGTTGGAATGGAGAATGAATAAAAATTATTGAAGCTAGATTTGACAAAATAACTTCTTCTGACATTTATTTTATGTATTTTTACTATAATTTATTATCTTTTTTTAATTAGATAAAGATAATATTTTATGAATAATATTAATTATATAATAAATATATCATATCGATATCTACAACAATTATATCATGAATATTTTTTTTTATTTAATGAGATTTTGTATTGAGTTTTTCATGAATATTTTGTATTGTCAAAATAGTTTGTAAAGATATCGTTATACATAACATGACTTATATTCTATATGCATAGAGTTTCTCTTAGACCAAGACATGCTATAATTTATTCCGAACGGGTCAAATTCTGAATTGCTTGTTGGGAATTATTCATAATTTTGAAATAGTTGGAATTTTATTTAAAAGCAATGATATAATAAACTACAACTCTTTCTATTTCAACGTTTTAATTAATGAATTGATATATTTTTACTTCTTAAAATAAGATAATTCATTGAATCGTAATTATTTTATTATATTTAAAAACACCAGTGATTCATTAGAAGGGACATCCGATAATTCATCATAAAAGAAAGTAGAAGGGACTGAAGTTTAAAGAGTGCATGACAAACGAAGAAACACTAACAGAAAACACAGAAACAAACTTAAGAACACTAATTTCAACCAAGCCTAGTCGTAATTACCAGATATTCGATCCATGAGATTCCCCACGACATCCTTCGATCGAGTCATTGAGCAGTTTAATGCTGTTCTTCAACCTCGAACGTTTCTCCGCCACCACAGGCGACTCGTAGAGCATCCGCTGCAATGCGTNTTACTTGTACTTGAAGATAACTTTACTCAATCATTGATTATTGTTCTTTGATAAAAAGAACGGTCGAGTATATCAATTAAGCTGCTGATGATGAAGCGATTGAATAGCTTAACATTACTTAACTGGTTGAATGAGTTCTTCTGAAGCGGTTGAATACATATAATACAGATATCAAACGACAGCTAGATCTAATAAAATAAATTAGTGTTTGTTATCACCAAAATTAAATGATCTAACATATATCAATCGAAATTGGAAATTAAATATTTTCATACAAAATTTATCATAACATAATATGTTCTAAAGTAGAAAAAATTTAATTTTAGCTAGAAATATATATATTATCTCCACGACATTCATTTTTTAAAAGTAAAATTTGTTAAAATAACAACTGAATTTTTTCCAGAATTAACATATTTACTCATAAAATACATGTATTTTATTCACTGATATATATATATATATATATATGCGCTTAGCTATCTCTGTACTTTCTTGTAGAGAACATGGGCAAACATAACCTTTCTGCACCTTGCCAGCTTGATTAAGTGCATGCATATATTCATAGATCTCGAACTTTTTGCGTTCAAAATGAATCAAATTTAATGTTTATAAATACCCATATACACGTAAATCATTTGATTAATCTTCCATCTATATTTTTGTAGTCTATGTACATATTTTTTTTATCTTATTAAATTATATATCACAGTCTTGAACATCGGAGAGATTTGATCGAGATTTTATAGTCTCCTAATCGGCATCTTACACGAACATCGTCGATTTTAGAACATCAATATATGTTGCAACCTTCAACGGAATGATTGTTTCGAATCAAAATCACTACTCTTTTCTCAATTCCATAACACACAATTAAGATGAAATTTCGAGACCTTGATAATGTAAGTTGATTAACGTCTCAAAATAAAATTTTGGATGCGTCTCACCTATTTTATGTTAGTCCATTGTGTGTCCACTTGAGATATTAGGTGAATTGGTCACGGATAGCGACTCGTCCCATTGGATTAATTGAATGACTAGTGATTTTTATTTCTTTACTTTTTTTTTAATTTGATTAAGAGAATGTTGAAGATTTCACGAGGAAAATGCATGGGGAAAATAAATTTTTGGTGAATAGCTAGTCTTTCGAGTCTTGGTCAACTAAATTTCAAAGTTTACAACTTTTAATTTTTGACTATTTTAGTCTAATTGATATAATATGACACACAAGTCAGAAAACAATTCAGTAAGTAAATCCTGTTGTTATGTCATCATTTTCCCGAAACCCGAGAGAAATTGGGAGATTAGGCGTGACAAGCTTAGTAGTTCTTGGAATCTTGATCGACTGTGTCAATTCAACCCAAGAGAAATAGGGAAATTATTTAAAAGGGACTTTCCAAATTTTATTTTATTTTTTTGAAGCAAAAAGGGGCTTTAATTACGATTGAATTGATCGCTGATTGAACCCAAGACATGTTGTGCAATTAAGGATCCAATTTGCATGCTCCAATATACGTAATTCCTGCCTGTGGATATGATTATTGACTTGTAATAACCTAATAATTGCGACAAGTTTGAAAATTATACGCAATTGATTACGAGACCTGTGATTTTTATTTTATCCATATTTTACATTTTCAAGTTGCGGCCAAAGAGAGACGCTTCATCCATTAAAAAAAACAATTTTAATCAAATCCTGACGGGTTGGTCATTTAACAAATATAGTTATAGTTAAGACAGTTTTCATATGCTGCACACCTACCGTGCACACTTATGTGAGTACCAATGAGGTGTCACTCACCTATCAGATGTGATGAAATATAAAAAAATTGTGCATTCAATAGGTGAGTGACACCTCATTGATGCTCACAANAATACGACCCGTGAGACCGTCTCACACAAGTTTTTGCCTTAATAATTATGGATGACATATGAGGGAGGTCTAATAGTTGGAATGGAGAATGAATAAAAATTATTGAAGCTAGATTTGACAAAATAACTTCTTCTGACATTTATTTTATGTATTTTTACTATAATTTATTATCTTTTTTTAATTAGATAAAGATAATATTTTATGAATAATATTAATTATATAATAAATATATCATATCGATATCTACAACAATTATATCATGAATATTTTTTTTTATTTAATGAGATTTTGTATTGAGTTTTTCATGAATATTTTGTATTGTCAAAATAGTTTGTAAAGATATCGTTATACATAACATGACTTATATTCTATATGCATAGAGTTTCTCTTAGACCAAGACATGCTATAATTTATTCCGAACGGGTCAAATTCTGAATTGCTTGTTGGGAATTATTCATAATTTTGAAATAGTTGGAATTTTATTTAAAAGCAATGATATAATAAACTACAACTCTTTCTATTTCAACGTTTTAATTAATGAATTGATATATTTTTACTTCTTAAAATAAGATAATTCATTGAATCGTAATTATTTTATTATATTTAAAAACACCAGTGATTCATTAGAAGGGACATCCGATAATTCATCATAAAAGAAAGTAGAAGGGACTGAAGTTTAAAGAGTGCATGACAAACGAAGAAACACTAACAGAAAACACAGAAACAAACTTAAGAACACTAATTTCAACCAAGCCTAGTCGTAATTACCAGATATTCGATCCATGAGATTCCCCACGACATCCTTCGATCGAGTCATTGAGCAGTTTAATGCTGTTCTTCAACCTCGAACGTTTCTCCGCCACCACAGGCGACTCGTAGAGCATCCGCTGCAATGCGTTACCTTGGGGTCCTATAAGCTCATGGATGACCTCTGTTTCCATATCCTTGTTCACAAGATTTTGTAAGCTGAACAGCAAATGCAGTGCCATACAATCCACCATTCTCATCAGGACGATTTTCTAATATGCGGTCATCCTCATTTTCAGATCGAATGCTTCTTGAACGATATCCACGTTGCTCCGCAGGTGAGCAACATCAACCTCCCCCAAACCATCGATATGCATTTCCGAGGGCTTCGAGTGATCTCTTACGATTTCCATCAGCTTCTCTTGATGGGACATTAGTTTACTCCCAAGTAGCGACATATTCCGGATTGCTTGTATAATCAGTAAATTTTTCCATCTCTACAACATCATTCACCCAGTCGATGGACAGTTTCTTCTTCTTCGCAACCAGATTCTGTGCTGATCTTCTTATGGAGGACAAAAGTTGTGGGTAATTGTCAGAATGGTGCATCAAATTTCTGACCACTATATTTTCGATATAGTTCCATACCTTGTCAACAAATTCAAAGGGTGTGTAAGAAATCATCTTCACCTTTTTCTGGAGTTGAGTGAGGAATGCGGATCTGGGGAGGAAATTTGGAAGCCCAATGGCTTTGGTTTCCTGCAGCACCCTAATCTCATCTACCAAAAAACTGAATTTAAGATCATTTTCTTTAGAGTTGGATTGAAGCAGCTCCGAGTACTGATTTAACATGTCAGCCAGTCTTGCTGTACAATGCATCTCCAGCTCATCGGGATATTCATCAAATTCCCCTCTTATTATAATCTTCCGCGAAGATTCTTTAGCACAGCCAAGAACATGCATGAAGGCTGTCATAGCTTCTGCAAGGGAAGCCAAACTTCTTGGCAACTTGTTGATCTCGTCCATGTTAGTGGACAGCTTGTCATTGATCTTCCGGACGATATCCGGCAAACATTTCACAATGATGGATGCCTGAATTTGTACAAGTTTTTGGGCTAAAACAGGAATTCCAACCATTCCCTTGCTTATGTTGGAGAGAAAGGGGGTGCGTCTCGAAAAGCTCGGCTTCTTTGGCTCGAGCCTCATCGTAAGCCTCGTCTCCAATACGATTCCTCACACACACATAACCGAGTCCGATGTTCACATCATCAGCAGTAACTTTCTCCAGCAATCCTTCAGGAGCTTTGTCAGCTTTGGTGACTACAGCCAGAGTCCTCTCTCCGTTCTTGTCCACTTTTTGAGACATCCTTATGGACTCACAGGTTGTGAAATCCACACTGGCCGAGAGAACATTTAAAATCACGCTCTCTTCTGGTGCAATGAACTCCATGATTATCTTGGAAATCTGCTCATAGATGTCTTCGGGCTGGCCATGAACCGGCACACGAGTTATGCCAGGCAAATCAACCATTGTCAGATCTGGGACACCGTTCTTCTTAACGATCAAAGTCAAGGGAGTATTGGAAATCCCCTTGCCATGTCCCGCAATCTCATCGGTAGCAGCCGTAATAGCATGAGATATGTTTTCTTCATCCGTAGGAACCACTCTTCCATCAAACTCCAAGTAAATCTCGGGTTGAGGATTGAAATGATTCTCCAGCCTCATTATAAGAGGAACCCTTGTGCAAATCCCTTAGCCTCTCGGGAGGCTGATGCCGGCAAGGGACTCCAGAACACTGGACTTGCCAGAAGACTGGTCCCCAACAACCACAATAGTGAGGAGCTGGATGACTTCTTGCATGATATTGAGGTGCCGCAGCCTGTCAACAGCATCGAGGAGAGGCCGAATTCGATCATTGTAGGAAGAAACAATCGGAGCGGATCCGACAGGGACCGCTTTGCATTCTTCAGTGGAAACTGAGATCAAAGAAAGATCCTCAACAGTAGTTTTATGATTTTCTGGCGAGAAGATTTCCTCCCCTACAGGGTTGAATGAGGTTGTCTTGCTCTTTAAANTGTGTGTGTTGGTTAAACCCATTCAGAAGGACTTTATATATAAAGAGAAGTGCATCTGGAAATCCGAAGGCCATATATATTTAATGAACTTTTCTTTTTTTAATGAATTCGCAGAGTCTCAGCTTCGAAAGGGGAACGCATCATCACCGTTCAATCGATACATATTCCAAAATTTCAGTTCTCGAGTAACTATTATTCTAGTTTCAAGGGAATTCAATCACATTCAGATTCACGCCATTTTTATATCTCAACTAATAATAAGAATTAAAATTACTAACCATGAACGTTTAAATCATTATTTCAAATTATTGATATAATAAATATTATATAAATTTTTTTATACATAATAAATATATTTAAATATTATACAATTTTTTTAATACAATTTGAAATTATATTTAAAGTCAAATTAAATTATTTATCATTATACTCGATATATTGATTGAATAAACAATTATTAATAAAAATAAGTAGAAAAATATATTAAAAATAATATATTATTTCTCTATCGAAATTTTAAATAAGAAATAAATACTTTTCAAATAATAGAAAAAACATTTATTAGATAAAAAGTTTGATTAAAAAAGTTTAATTATTTTTGAACATTTTAAAAATATAGTAAAGTTTTAATTAATTAAATAATACTAAATGCATGAATATATAAAAAAAAATCCGCGATTATATACTTCACTAAAAAGTTGAAAAATGTAATATTATACAAAAATTTTATAGTTTATTTATTATTTTATATAGTATAGAGAACTAAATATATAAAAATAACACAAAACTCAAAAATGTAACCGAAATTTAATAAAATGATACGATCAATACAAACATTTAAGATTGTATTATTCATACTCCACTTTTTTTAAAAAAAAAAAACAATTTATATTTCTTTCTTTACTATAAAATGTTTAATACATCCTAAAATGATTTTTAAAAATATTGATATAAACAGACAATGTCTTGTATATATTTTACTTTTATTAAATACAATAAATTATTAAAATTAATTCACAAAAAATCTTGTGAGACCGTTCATAAGTCAATTTATGCCATAGATCTTGTACCTGACCCGAGTTGTGAAAAAATATTTTTTGTGTCCAAATTATTATTTTTCATTCAAGGTATAGATCAAATCGACTCGTCTCGTGCATATAGATATGTGAGACCATCACAGGAGATTTACTTATATTAATTAGGTAAATTTATTTTTTTCTATCTTGAATAATTTTTCGTAAATATGTGGACAAAAATTTTCGTCAGACTATTTATTTCTAATATTTTTAAAGTATTGTAACACATTATTAGTTATAATGTTGTTGGTATTTTTTTAAAAAATTATGTTGTAGCGAATTTTAAGATAATTTATTTCTTTTCAAATAATTATTTTTCTTTTTGTTCAATTTAATGAATAACAAAAAAAAATTATAAATACTTGTATAGTTCATAATTATTATGTGAATCGTTATATATTTAAGTTTCTCGAATAAATTTATCTTTAGTAAAATAATAAATATTTGTACTCTTATCTTTAATATAAATTATCACTTTGATTACGTATAAAAATATATCAATATATTTTTGTTTAATATTATATCAAAATCAAAACATTTAAATAAATATATGAGAAATAATAAATAATATTACTATATAAATAATTATTTAATGATATTTAAAATTTAAAAATTATTAAATATAACACAAATTCATATTTATTCTTTTTTTAACATGAAGTTTTTTTATGGAAAAATGATATATAACACGTTTACTATATAGGTATATGGATATAGATGATACTTATCTATACTATTATATTAAGTATGAGGCCTTAATAATAACTGTTCTATGAGAACACCAACTTTCTTTCCTGTTTTACCCTTTTTAATTTTTTATATTTACTATTTATTATTTTATTATAGTTGAGCCCCTAATAATAACCGCTCTATGAGGACACCAACTTTCTTTCCTATTTTACCCTTTCTTATTTTTTATATTATATTTTTTCTTAACAAATAATATTATATTCACCATCATAAGGAAACTGCTCACGTGAAAAATAATATTATTTCTTCTCCAAACTAGCCACTGTGAAAAATAAACTCTCTTCTTTATGTTGTGACGTCATTATGTTGTAATATCATGAATATTTAATATATTAACCACATGTATTCAGGACACACGCAACGCGTGTGCCACGGTTACTAGTATAGATTATACTTGAAAGGGGAAAAAACGCTCGTATAATCAGAGCCTGGCTTGGGTCGAGATTCGAGAACTAGGCACACTGTAATTTAAATTACCCAATCTTATTAGAAAATGGGCTTGAATTATTTTTTTACCCCACTTTATTAAGTGGGCTGAAATATGAAATACGGCCCATCCACTGGTGTAGTCCAAGCCTGGCTTGGATGGCTGATTTGAATTGATTTTAAAATTAATCAAAACGAGGAAAAAAAATGGTTGGTTCAAAGTTTGATTTAAAAAATCGAACCCCAACCGATTTCAGAAATATAAATATGTATATTGATATTACTTATTTTTTTCTATTTTTTAATCCTATATTTGTAATTACATAATATTACAATAAAATGTTTAATGACATATTGATATATATCTGAAGAAAATCTAAATTATATTTAAAAATTATTTAAAAAAATTTGAAAAATAATTAAATCGATCATCCAAATCAAGGACCGAACCGAACCGAACAGAAACACAACATTTGTTTTGTTTTTAATTATCAATGATATGGTTTGGTTTGTAACTTCACAAAACCAATAAAATCAGATTGGTTCGAGTTCTTGTCCAAAACCGAATCAATCCGGTTTTTGCTGCTTGCTAGGTGACAATTATGCCTACGTTTCTTCTATTTAAATAAGAAGTGTGGAATTTACTCTCAACTATTTATTTCATATCATTTGTTAATGAAAAAAACTTATAAATGAATATATTTTCTAAGAAAGATAAAGTAAAATAATTTAATTTATTCAAAAAAATAACTCAACATTTTTTGCACCAGTTGGATTAAAAAAAGGGTATGATTTGGCTATTTAAAAAAACAAATCATAGCCAAACTTTTTTTTTTTTGATGGTAATCATAGCCAAACTTTATTTTGTTATAAAGTTGATTAAATTTATTGCACACATTTGAAAAACCAAGATACATGTGGGTCAAATTAAACACAATGTATGGTAATTGATTAGATTAATTACAAATTGGACTATGTTCAGTGTACACAAACTAAAAGTGGGTTCGTCCAACCAAAAAGATATCCACAGTAAACATGACATTCAACTAATTACCGATCCCCTAGTGGTAACAACTATTTATCTTTAATTGTGGCTTATACTTTTAATTTTCTAAAATATAAACTAATACGTAAAAACACAATCTTTATTCTCGATTTATCAAATTTCAATTATATTCTTTTTTTTTATACGTGAGGCTGATGTAGTGTTGAAGTGTTCATTGTTACGTAAGTATTTTAATAGAAAATGACTAAAATTACAAAACAAGATACCAAAATTACCCAAATAAATGAAAAAACATGATTAAAACACAATTATGATAAGTTAGCGGATCTAAAATGGAAAAAAATAACATAAAAAACTAGAGAAACCAGATTTTCCTTTTTAAAAAAGATGCCAAACAAGGTGCGTTATGGGCATTCTTAATTTTCTCGCCTTAATATTGTTCCTATCTTTATTTTAACTTCTTATGCGCATGATTCTATTAGCACGTTACCTGATTGATTAATCGGATATTAATTTTCACATTGGATAAAATGTAAAACGAAATATATAAAGTATATGTATGTATCTTTCCCTATTATTACCAAATAACTAATATATTATTGGTCTACAGCTCAATAGTATATATATGTACACATATATAAAGTTCTAAAAACTGACGAAGAGTTGAAATCAAGTTTTTATAAGTTTAATCGGATTTAAGTAGTGTTTGTAAGAGTTTATTTTAAGTGATTTAAAAAAATTTAACATATAAGTTCTTACAAACATTATCTTAATACGAGATTAAGCATTTAATTTGTCTATGTATGTATCTTTCCCTATTATTACCAAATAACTAATATATTATTGGCCTGAAAAATCGTCAACCTCGGCAGCTTCAAAATAGTTTTTGTTTGTTGTGAAAACCATATATATTTCAATTATATACTTAATAAATTCTCTCGAAACTAGCTAGGTAGGTACAGTACGCTAGCAATTCTCAGGTTTCCTATTCCTATGATATATGTAAGTGAACAAATGCTAAACGTCAATCGAATTAATTTTCTTTGGTTTAAATTCTCAATTTCTAGAGCTACATTAGGACAAAGTAATTAGATAAGACCAAAATCTGACCTAGCTAGCTATATGGGAAAANATCCAATGGGTGAGTGACACCTCATCGGTGCTCACATAGGTGTGCAACATATCAAAACTATATATATATATATATATATACACATGTGTGTGTGTGTGTTTTACATGAAAATGAAGGCTTATAAATACTTCATAAAGACATCAAGGACGCACAACACAAAAATCACAGAACTAAATATTTGCTTAGGCAAAAAAAATGATCCAAATTCTCATTTTAACCTTCTTCCACTTCTCACCATCATCATCTTCAGCCAACAAAATCTACAACGTGATGAATTTCGGAGCAAAACCCGATGCCAAAACCGACTGTGCGAATGCTTTTCTTTCTGCATGGGGTGCAGCCTGTTCTACCAGGCAACCGGTGATGATTTACGTGCCACCGGGACGATATCTTTCAAGAAATATTCGTTTTGATGGGGCATCGTGTAAAAACAATGCAACAACTATTCGCATAGATGGAACTCTAGTAGCTCCCTTAAATTATAATGTTATCGGGGATACCGACAGCTGGGTGAAGTTTGAAAGCGTTACCGGAGTTTCGATATACGGCGGAACCCTAGATGGGCGAGGCAATAGATTGTGGGCCTGCAAGAATTCTGGCAAGAGTTGTCCTCAAGGAGCTACGGTATGTCGATATTAATTAACGTGGGAATTTAATTTAGTAGGTTTAATTTGCATGTGTTAAACACCTCTGCCTAGAATATGTTATTGTATTATTCATGCATAAATAGAAATTTATTTGTAAAATTAAATTACTTTTATTATGAAATTACATGCACTAAATTATGATAAAAATCTGAAGAGGATGTTTGCACAAAATAAAAAAAGAGTGAAATCGACAGTTTCGGGTACATTTTAATTACATTTCCAATAAAAAAATTTATTTCTTATACCCGATTATCATTATTATTTGTTTACAAATAGAGTTTAATTGATACTTAATTGTAATTTGATTCTGATAATTTCTCAGTCATTGTTGTTCTACAACTCGAAGAAAATAATTGTCAACGGATTATCCTCAACAAACAGCCAAATGTTTCACATCTTGTTGGATGGATGTCACGATGTCGAATTCGTCAATATGAAAATTTTAGCCCCCGGAAACAGTCCCAACACCGATGGTATTCACGTGAAACAGTCGTGGGGAGTCACCATCGCCAACTCTTACATCAGCACCGGAGACGATTGCATCTCTATCGGCCCCGGAAACTCGAACATATGGGTCGAGAACATAGCATGCGGCCCAGGACACGGGATAAGGTACCATCGACTTAATTTCACGATATTGTGACATTAATAATAAATTATTTATTAAATTTTTTTTGGGGGCAGTATTGGAAGTCTTGGGTGGGATATGGAAGAGGCAGGAGTACAGAATGTAACAGTTAAAACAATTACATTGACTGGAACTGAAAATGGCGTTAGGGTGAAGACATGGGCAAGGCCTAGCAATGGCTTCGTTCGTAATGTCTTATTCCAGCATATTGTCATGGTTAATGTCCAAAATCCCATTATTATCGACCAAAATTACTGCCCCAACGACCGTAATTGTCCCCACCAGGTAAATTATCATACAAAATCTTAACTAAAACTAAATTATATCGTTCTTCTTCATTTATATAGTCTGTCTCGGACACTAATTTAATTTCCTCAGAGCTCGGGCGTGAAGATAAGCGATGTAACGTATCGAGATATTCATGGAACATCGGCAACGGAAGTGGCAATAAAATTTGACTGCAGTAAAACATATCCTTGCAAAGGAATCACCTTGGATGAAATCAACCTTACTCACGGAGATAAAACAGCCCTTGCGTCCTGTAACAATGCCCGGGGCACGGCCACAGGAATTGTCCACCCAACCAGTTGCTTGTAGGGGAAAAGTTTTATGTTCTATATTAACATACACATGTAACTTAAATTATATATATGCATATATATAATATTTGCATGTATACGTGTGCTCGTGTTCAATGCCATATCGGCATCATTTACACTAACACACACACACATATATATCTGTGTGCGCGCGCGCGCGTCATCTCCGTCTCTTTAATCATTTATGTTAACTGTTACTATACCAGAAGTCATATACAGATAGTAATCGAATTTAAAATTCGAAAAATTTGAGCATAATGAGCAAATCGTGAGAAGTTTATTAACGAGTATCATATGCTGTATGTGTTGAGTTTTGACAACCGAAATAGTTAAGGAAATGTTGTATAAATAGAAATGAAGAAGATTTTCAGAACAAGTTTCATTCCTTCAATTACAAGAGTTATATCAGCTTATATGTCAGTTAAAATCATTTATAATGACAACTAAAAGTGTCGTGTATGTTATTTATAGTGACAAATTTTAGTTTTTTAATGATTTTTTACGATGTGGGAAACTCCATATAAAAGATGACATCAATTAAATATGTCAAGATAACTAATCAAATATGTTTTTTTATTGTACGCATTATTAATTTTTTACAAGTGTCATTATTAAGTATTTATAACAACATTTAATTAAAAGTGTCTACAAAAAAGTGTCATAATAGTCATTTATTGTTGTAGTGTTTAAAGAAAGGTAGTGAGAAAAGGTAATTCATAAATCATAAAAACAACCCCTAAGGATAAAATAGTATTCTAAAAAAAAATGTTTGAAGCCAAAATGAATCTAATATTCGAACTAGTTTCAAATGAAATCTTAACCGGATTAATCATTGATCTTCAGCAAAATCATTGTATTTGAATATTTTGTTGGGGAAAAAATCTATAAACCGCAGAATCCATCATATTAAATCATTAAGAATTTGACTGAAAACTTAAGCGGAAGCGTACCTGAAGTCATAATCCTGAAATATTCGGAACGTATCTTGATCTTCCAGATCTACGCGTTTTTTCTTTGAAAGAATCTTTTAGTTTTCTCTTCTCAACTATTTTTTTAATGTGGAAGATAATAGAGAACGTCATGTCGCGTGATCTGGAGACCATGACTCATATATAGATAATGTCTATCATCATCTTCTGATATTTTTGTTTTAGCACATCGCACGTCATAAAAACATAAATTACACTTATGTCTTCACAAATTAAAGACTCACAACCGATTAGATACATTAAAGCCTAATAACCAAAAGTTTAACTAACCACTTTAATTTTTGGGCTTACTTATCAGACAACTCACAACACATAATTATTCACATATAAGTTCATATTAATAAAATTGGTCCAACATATTTTGCGTAGGGCTGGGAAAATATACCGAAATATCGAAATACCGAAATACCGTACCGAAAAAATACCGAAATTACCGAAAAAATCAATATACCGAAAATTTCGGTACGGTATGATACCATACCGAAATTTTCGGTATCGGTATCGGTAAGTAAATTTTTTTTTTCGGTATTTCGGTATATACCGAAATACCGAAAATAATTTTTTTTTATTTTTTTTTTAAATTTAATGTCGGTATACCGAAAAAATGTCGGTATATCGAAAATTTTTTCGGTATACCGACATTTTTTCGGTGTCGGTACGGTATCCGATATGAACTTTTTCATATCGAAAATTCGGTATACCGAACATTCGGTATACCGAATTTTAGGTATCGGTATCGGTATGGATTTTTCCATACCGATATTTACGGTACGGTATACCGTACCGTACCCACCCCTAATTTTGCGGATGGCAAACAATTACACTCACTAACGTGTTGCATGAATTGTGGATCAATAAAGCAGCCAATCGAGCATGCACCAAAAGGATTTAACTGTGATTCCATATGATTGAAATTAAAAATTATTCAAATGGTGATTCACATGCAACTAATTCCCCGTTTTTGAGAGTATATTTCTTTACTAGCAAGCACATGTGTGTATCATTTTAACGTGCTTTTTACATGTATTTTGCGGCTGCACAACACCACAATCATATATAAGATCGAATACCTGGTCTTTTGGCCAGCATCTATAGCTACAAACACCACTCCGATCCTTTAATTTGGATTTTCGTGATGTCGTCGCGACGCAAATTGTATGTATTTTTTAAGTCTTGACAACATGTATCAATTATGTGGCCATTATTTATCAGTCTACTACTTCTGCTACATATAGTATTTTAACATTCCTAAACAACGAATTGTAACTTTTTTTAATTTTTCACAACCAATTAATTTAGGTGATAAATTTCTGTTCGTGGCACACATATTGTTACAATTAGAAAGTGGTACATAAAATTAATTCTCATTTTTGTATATGGATTAATTAGGAAGCTTAGGGCCTTGATCAAATCGAAACATTTAAAGAAACAATATATGAGATTAATTTCTGTATATATATATTACATTTATTAATTAACAGTTTATACTATGTATTAATTTTTCTTCACTACGTAATAATCAATTCATCATAATCAATCTCGCTGATTGTCGGCAGGAATTACGGCGAGAGAGAAAACGAACTGTAAACCTAAAATCTGTACAAATACATGTTGTAATCCTATGAAATATTTGAAATTTATACGAAAAACCCGAGAAACATCTAAAATAAGCTTTTGGAAATACTGCCTAAATATATATAGTTTTCATTTAATGAATGCTGATTTCTGAGAAAGGATTTTTATTTTGAAAAATGATGATAATATATATGGTTAGTTCAAGTGCATGTATAATATATAAATAATGATTCTGTGAATGAACACAAATTTAGACTATATTTTTCAAAAACTGTCCATAAACCAAACTAATTACTTATACTTACGATAGAAGACCTTATTGCTCATACAAGTAACAAATGTCTAATTTGGATCTAACGTGAGAATGCTGTCTTATATATGTTAGCTAGAATTCAACCGTAAGGAGGAAATCTTGTATATTGATTTTACATTCCAAACTTTTTGCTAATATATATCCAATCAATATATGACATATCAATCCGTCTAATATTGACTCTTATTTATAAAAGTAGATAATAAATAATATTGTGTCAAATCATTTTTGTCTAAGTTCACGCACTCCAAGAAGCATCCAACTGTTTGCTAAATTTTCTGTCCCAAGCAAAGCCGTTTTCAGTTGAATGCCAGCAATACCCACAAAGGTTAACCAATTTCTTAATTTCCGCCGATATATATATATGTATATATGTATATGTATATATGTATATGTATGTATATATATATGTATGTATATGTATATGTCTATGTATATATATGTCTATGTATATTGCTCCCTCCTTATTTGATTGACTTATATTTTAATTAAAATGCATTTTCCCTTTCTATTTTCTCTCTGTTCAAAAGAAGAAAAGAAAGGAAAAGAAACCACTGTCGTTGAAAGCACAAGCTTTTTACCTCTAAATCACCTATAAATATGCAACTCCCCACTACCCAAAAACTCCCAACTCCCAAAATAAAATCAAAACCTCCACCCTCTCTCAAAACCCACTAAAAAACTCCCTTACAAAATGTATCTTACGAACTCTATTGCCAACACTCTTTTTCTTGCACTATTCTTCATCTTATACCACAAATCATTTGCTACTCCAACCATATTAAATGTCGTGGATTTAGGTGCGAAGCCAGATTCAAAGACCGACTCCACTGCCGCATTCTCAACGGCATGGTCCTCGGCCTGTGGCTCCACAAATCCCTCCACCATTTATGTGCCAGCAGGAAGGTTCTTGCTTAAGAACTTACACTTTAGTGGTCCTTGCAAGAATAAGGCCATAACCGTTCAAGTCGACGGCACCCTCGTCGCCCCCCTCAACTACAACGTCATTGGGAATGTCGGAAACTGGCTACTTTTCGAAGGGGTCGATGGTGTTTCTATTCGAGGCGGCACCCTCGATGGCCAAGGTGCTGGCTTGTGGGCTTGTAAGATGCATGGCAGCAATTGCCCTAGTGGTGCGACTGTAAGTGTTTTTTGAATTCTAGTATTTTTGCAAAACATGCGTAGTAACAATTTTTTTTTTAATTTTCACAAGATACTGATTTCCCTTGATTATGGTTTCAAAACATGGATTTTTTATATTTAAAAGTATTTGTTTTTAGTATTATGGTGCAAACAAGCTAGGCTAGAATTAAAGCTTGGAGGATTCAAAATGGAAGGTTATGATTTCTTGGTCATGTGGGATGTTAAGTGGCCATATTTGTAGGAGATTAACTACTTTCAGGTTAGTGAGAAAGTGTATGGTCACGGTTATTTGAAAGACAATAATAATAACACATTAAATTTATTTTTAATTTTAATAAATTACATAACGTAAGTACTGTCAAATTCCTCCAAATGATTAAATGCATCTGTCCACTAATATTCTTAAACCGACTTGCTCGACGAAATCAATTACATGCAGGCATCTTTATATATATTATTATTAGTATTATTTTGTTATATATATCTTGATAAGTCAACATTTCCAAACATAAACCTCAACTAAAATTATTAGTAATTAATTTTCCAAATCTTGAATCAAATTTTCATTCAAATCATAATCACATATTGTACATGCATTCACGCATCAGATGTTGCTGTAATTGACCTTTATTATTTATTGCCCGCTAATTAAAAAGTATGAGTTTAAATTTGGACAAAATTTTGAAATTTTCATTTTATAATCTCACAGTCTTTGGGAGTATCGAATTCAAAAAACGTAGAAATTATTGGACTGAAATCCCTTAATAGCCAAATGTTTCATATCGTGATCAACGGATGCGAAAACGTGAAGTTGCAAGGAGTCAACATTTTGGCTCCACGAAACAGCCCCAACACCGATGGGATTCACGTTCAATTATCCACCGATGTCACCATTTTGAACTCTAAAATCAGTACGGGAGATGATTGTGTCTCGATCGGTCCTGGAGCCACCAATCTGTTGATCGAAAAGGTCGACTGTGGCCCCGGACATGGCATCAGGTATGTGCACAAATTTCTCTTAATATAATACACAGCATTTGCGTGTGGGTACTGATGAATTTCACATATTATAACTGGTTTCAACGACTTTGGATATATTTTTTTTCCATCTCGAAACTTGAACTCAGCATTGGAAGCTTAGGCAAGGATTTTGATGAAGCTGGAGTACAAAATGTGACAGTTAAAACGGTTACGTTTAAAGATGCACAAAATGGGCTGAGGATTAAGACATGGGGAAGACCAAGCAAAGGGTTTGTTTATAATGTTGTGTTTCAGCATGCAATAATGACCAATGTGCAAAACCCTATCGTGATAGACCAAAATTATTGCCCCGGAAGCAAAAATTGCCCTGGACAGGTTCTTTTTATTATTATTATTTATTTATAAAACTTATATTTTCAGTAAAAATATTATTCATAAAATATTATTTTATTTTTCCATTGGATGACTAATTAGCACATTTGATATATATTTAAATGATTTATTTCATATAGGTGTCAGGTGTGAAGATTAGAGATGTTACTTATCAGGAAATTCACGGGACATCAGCCACTGAAGTGGCTGTGAAATTTGATTGCAGCAAGATCAGACCCTGCGACCAAATCAAATTGGAAAATGTTAGCCTGAGTTATCGGCATCATGCGCCAAAGTCTCTGTGTTCTAATGCGGCAGGGACGACTACCGGTCGAGTCGAGCCCACAAGTTGTTTGGTCTAAGGACGAACCCACGAGCTCGATTTTCTTTGATCATGTGGCGTGTCAGCTATATTAGCAGTCGCCGCCCTCGAATGAATTTATATGTAAATTTTCTTCTAATTTTATTTTAATATATACAATCGCTAGTCGATATATTTCGATTTTGAACTTGATTATAAAGTTCAATCCTTCATACAACTAAGAACTTATACTCCAATATATAATTGAATATGTTCGATATTAGTCTGGAGGCCAGGAGTTACATTCAAAAGGAAGTGATTGGGAGAGACTAATATATATTACGAGACTTTCATATCATATATATTGAGGAGTTATTCATAAAATATAATTGACATGTATCTCATTACACACACACACACACACTATATATCTGTTAAAACATTTTTCTCACGTATCTTCTATTAGGCCATCTCCAACCACAAAATCTATTTTGGTGCAAATTTTACATTAAAATAGTGCGATTTCTATACCAAATACAACATCCATCTCCAACCCATGTAATTCAAATCTTACACAAAAAAAATATTATCGAAATATTCTTTTTATTTTACATATATTAATTATTAAATTTTATTTACTATATTTTTAATTATGAATAATGCTTATATTATATAATCAATATTATATTATTAATAAATTTAAATAAAATTTATAGTTTTTAATATAACTATTTGTAATAAAAAAAATAAAAAAAAGCAAATTTATAATAAAAAAACAAAAAAAAAATGAAAATCTATGTGCCAAATTTGACGCAGACAAAAGAGGCTGCGCTGTTTTGCATCGGAAGACAATGGACTGCCCTTAGACTTAAAACATGAAAAGAGGACGTACTACATTCTTTTTAGTAAACCTTCCAATATTGACCGTTGACAAGAACGATGCAAAAATTAGTCGTTCCTAACATTGCCATAAAATCTTAATGTAATGTTGTAAATTATTAGTCACTGTGATATTGATGGCCGAACGGTTAATTAAAGCCAAAAAAAAAAAGAATTGTGTATTTTATTAAAAATATTAGCATATAATCAACCTCTTTATCAAAGATTATTAACTAATTATTACATTTTGCTCATTTCAAACAATCAACAAGACAAAAAACTCCGCCCCATGTAATGAATTATTTTTTTAATACATGTAATAAAAAAATATCGGATGATCATTTTATGATAATTGGGTAATTAGTTATAATAATAATTTAATTATATACAGTTGGAAAATAATATAATATGCAAGTGTTGTCTTACGAAGATCGAAACATCAACCAAAAAGTGAAAAAAAAATAAAAATATGATATTTACTTGTTTGAACTTTTTTTTATAAGATAAGAAATAAGAATAAAATTAGGACATGTGATCTAACTCCACTAATATCCAGAAAAGTTACGCTTTAAAGTGAGGAAAACTGCAGCAACTCATGTTGATTGTGTACATCATGAGGATAATTTCTGTCTGATTTTATGTGGTTCTCCATAGCTTTAAAAAAGTTCCAATCTTTAATCTTGATGGTGGCTCTTGGAATCAGTTCTTTTAATTTCAGATTTTACGTCGAAATCGATACAATTCGGGCTCTATAGTCTGTGCAACTTGGTTTTTTTGGAAGCGGTTGGAGTTATTACATCCACTTTAGGTTGAGGCTTTATAGATTTAAGTTTGTAGATGGGTTCTTGTGAGGTTCTGCAAGAGTTTTGAGGTCGAAGTTTTTAGCTTTATATCACTATCAAGATTCCCAGGTACTTTGTTCTTTTGTCTGATTTTTCTAAAAGGTTTTTTTTTATTAGCGACATCTTTAAATTCTTGAGACGTTGTGCTTAATCATTTAATTTATGTGAAATTTATGTTTGATCATGGAGAAATGTGGTTGACTTTTATGAAGTTACAGTGAGTGAAACAGTTTGAACATTCATTACAGGAAACTTAATTTCTTGCTTGTTTTCTTAGAAGTTTCGACAGATATGGAGCCTATCATGGAGAAACAAAGGAGTTTTCGTGGTATAGTGGTGGAGAAACAGATGAGCTTTAAAGGGTTAATGGAGAAGCAGAAAAGCTTCAGGCTAGCAATGGAGAGGCAGCTGAGTTTTGGTGGTGAGAGGAAAAAGAACAAGGATTCACCGGGGAAGCGAGGGGATTCCCCTCTTCATCTTGCCGCTCGGGCGGGGAATTTAGGGAGAGTGAAAGAAATAATTCAGAAATTTGATAATATTAATAACGGTGTAACAGATTTGCTGTCGAATCAGAACCAAGAAGGCGAGACTCCTTTATATGTTTCTGCAGAAAACGGGCATGTATCGGTTGTTGGGGAGTTATTGAGTTATTCGAATGTTGAGGTTGCCTCCCTTGCGGCTAGTAATGGCTATGATCCCTTCCATGTGGCTGCCAAGCAGGGTCATCTTGGTAAGTCTTTAATCGAGTTCTTCGTTACTCGGTTTTATCATGAATTATTCATTCTTTCTGGAGGGCTTTTAGCTATGGAAGCAGCATTGTTGATGATTGTGCTTTCTTAATGCTTTTGGTGGTTTTTGGCTTTTCTTTGCTAATGGGTTTTTCTTGGTGTATCATGTACATTTGATTTCCTAAATGTTTTAGGTTTTGGTTCAATCTGGTCAATGACTCTGAACTAGTTTTTCTTCTAGATTGATAATAAGGCACCGTGTAAAAGTTATAGATGGCATCTACGCGATTTTCTGCTACTTGTGATGCTATATTTGCAGTCTTGAAAGGTTCTTGAAATATTGATGAGTTTTAATTACCAGCCCCATTACATGATCCATGTTGGAAGCTGGCAACTAGCATCATAGGCATGCTTATACTCGTAGGGACTTCCCTCACACCCTTTCCTAGATAACGGGAACTCTTAGTGTTCAAGTGTGATTTTTATCCTTATATGTGGAGAGAGTTATTCAAGGTGGATAAATGTGAAAGATATTCTAGATTTGTGGAGTTGACTCTTCATGCTTGATGCTTATAAGTATTGTTAAGCAAAGATGGGCTTAGAAAATGGAAATAAGAGTCGCAAATTAAAAGATAAATTACATCTGAATTTTGTTTTTCCAATCTTGGTGGAGTGTTACAAGTGTTCAAATCCTTGCCCTTTCCTATATGTCAGGTGAACTAGTAGTTGACTCTGCGTACAATGAATTCGCACAAGTATATTGGAATAAATTTGAAATAAAAAGAAGCAACTGAACAACCCAAAAAGGGGAAAAAAACTGTCCAAGAGATTTCAAGTGCTCATATTCATCAGTATTTGGTAAATTACAGATGTGCTGAAGGAACTGCTTCGTTTTTTCCCCAGCCTAATCATGACCACAGATGTTACCAATTCTACTGCCTTACACACAGCAGCTGCTCAGGGACATGTTCACGTGGTAAACCTCCTTCTGGATATTGATTCCAACCTAGCCAAGATCGCTCGCAATAATGGGAAGACTGTGCTTCACACGGCAGCGAGGATGGGCCATTTGGAAGTAGTAAAATCCCTTTTGGAAAAAGATCCGACTACTGGTTTCAGAACCGATAGAAAAGGCCAAACAGCATTGCATATGGCTGTTAAGGGGCAGAACGTAGATATTGTTATGGAGCTTATAAAACCAGACCCGACTGTATTAAAGTTGGAAGATAGCAAGGGCAACACTGCCCTCCATATTGGAACAAGAAAAGGCCGTATTCAGGTTCGTTCAAAAAACCTTGCTGTGTCATTGTTTACATTCTCACAGTGGCTAAGGCAGATATTGTTTCCTTACCTTGCAGATAGTACGATGTTTAATAGTCAATGAGGATATTGACTTAAATGCAACTAATAGTTCTGGAGAGACGCCTCTGGATATTGCCAGCAAGTTTGAAACTCCCGAACTAGTTACCATCTTGAAGGAAGCAGGAGCTATGCATTCTAAAGATCATGGGAAACCACAAAGTGCGGCAAAGCAACTCAAGCAGACCGTCAGTGACATTAAACATGATGTCCAGTCCCAACTCCAGCAGAGTCGCCAGACTGGCTTCAGGGTACGAAAAATTGCCAAGAAAGTTAAGAAGCTTCACCTTGAGGGTCTTAATAATGCCATAAGTTATGCAACAGTCGTGGCTGTCCTTATTGCTACAGTTGCTTTTGCCGCCATCTTCACAGTACCTGGCCAATATGTCGAGAAGAAAACTGATGGATTCGCTTTAGGGGAGGCCAACATAGCAAATAATGCAGCTTTTGTAGTCTTCTTTCTTTTCGACAGTTTTGCCTTGTTCATCTCCCTGGCTGTAGTCCTGGTTCAAACATCTGTGGTTGTGATCGAGCACCAGGCCAAGAAGCAGCTCATGTTCGTTATAAACAAGCTTATGTGGTTGGCTTGTCTCTTTATTTCAATTGCTTTTATTTCGCTTACATATATTGTGGTTGGAGCTCATGAGAAATGGCTTGCTATATATGCTACCGTGCTCGGTTCCATTATAATGATGACTACAATTGGCTCAATGTGCTATTGTGTGGTTCAGCACCGGTTGGAAGACTCGAGAATGAGAACCATAAGGAGAGATGGGACACTCACACGTTCTTTTTCAATGTCTAATATGGTGTCGGATCCAGAGACATACAGCGAGAGATACAAGAGGATGTACGCTGTTTAGATCCAGTTACACTTGCATAGTGAACTCTAGGCTCTGGAAAACTCGTCCGGGAATCTCGTATATCGAATGGTGATGATTTTGTTAGTTTTGGGGGTTGAATAAAGGGGAAGTTTTCATTATGGCGTTGTAACTTTCATAGTAATGTGTAGGATTCTACGAGGGTAAGAGATATATCACAGTTTGTGATCTGTCGGAAATCATAGATTGCAAGAGTGGCGATGAGCAAGATTTGTGATATTAGCTTCAAATATCATGTATTATGGATCTACGTAATTATAATTTTACAAAATTTTCTCGAGTATCTTGCTGGGAATAATATTTTTAATCAGCTTCCAATTCATCCAAATTCAAACCCCATGAAAGAGGTAAATTTTTAACTTTAATCTTGATTGAAAACCAATATTATTCAGGGTAATTTCGATACTCCAAATTTACACGAATAAATTAAACTTGACCTTTATATGTATATATACATAGTGCACTCATCGTATACGTTTATCAAAATTATATACATATTCACTCATCTCAGTTTTATTCCATTCATTATTATTGTTTATACTGAATATAGAAATTTAAGTTTTGGGAACTCGAGATGTAAAATTTCAAAAACAACTGAAAGTGTGATAAAAATGAAAGCGGAAACAATTGATTTTAAAAACTAATAATTAATATACAGAACTTTTTTTATCAACAAAAAATAATTCATTAGTGAAGTAGTAGATAATAATTTTCCCTACAAATTTTCTCTCTTTTTAACATAATTTATTTTTTTGAATAAAAAGAGCGCACCTCAGTGCAGGAACAGGTGACGTCTAACTCGAGGACTAAGACAGTGACGCTGCACCAACCAAAAATTAATTTCAACTGTTTATTTTTTAAAATCTCCCAACTGTATTAAGTTAAAATAATTATTTTAAATTATGGATGGTATATTTCATTGAGTTCATGTTAAGATTACACATTTTTTAATTAATAATTAAACTTTTGGAAAGTGTGACTGGTTGAAATCCATAACAATAATTAATTAAGAATTTAAAAATTAAAATTATTCAAAATTAGTATCGTTGCGTGTTTATCTTCTGTTAGGTAACCACGTGGATTAATTTCAAATTAAGATGTTGAATAAATAATATATACCAATTTATATTATATATAGTTAGCATGCATGCGTTTCTTGATAATTGAAATAGTCTAAAAATACTTTATAATATTTTATTTGTTTTATTTAATGTCTTGACTGAGTTAATTTGATGTTGCCTGGATCATAATCAAAACTATATATATAGGATAAGATAATGAATATAAATAATTAATGACTAGTCAAAGCTCAGGGATAGATAAAATTAGTTTCCTAGTCATGCATACATCATCTTATATATTATTGGCNACACACGCGTGAATGTTGAGAGGCCAAATTAAAAGTGGGGTGGGTGAACAAGAGAGACAGAGTATATATATATATATATATGCACACACACACACGCGTGAATGTTGAGAGGCCAAATTAAAAGTGGGGTGGGTGAACAAGAGAGACAGAGACATGATTTTTTTCTGGCGTGTCTAATATCTATCTTATACTCTACATACTTAAAAATTAACACAAAAACTCTTATAAATTGTGTTATAGATAAATTTTGTGAGATAGATCTTTTATCCGACCTAATCAATGAAAAAAATTATTTTTTATGTCAAAAAAATTATTTTTCATTCTAAATATACATCGAATCGACATTGATTAGCATTTCATTTCATATGTTGACTTAGGAATGGTAATGCAACTTTTTTGTTCCATCAATGAAACATAATATGAAAATTATCTATTTTTTTGTAAGAAAAAACATCAAACAGNAATAAGCAGAGTGAAGAAAAGGTATTCCTTGAAAAAGACCCACAAGACTTCCACTAGGCCCAACCCCAACTTCTTTTTTGACCAAATTAAAATTGAAGTTGACAAATATTTTTAGTGTTTTATAAGTAAAAAAAATTTAAAAATATGTATTTGGATAAGATTTTTGTTAAATATTTTTTTAAAAATTTGTTTTTTAAGTATAGTTTTTGAAAAATAATTGAGAGATTTTTTTTTATATTTTTAGAAATAAAGACAATGATGAAAATCAAAACATATTACTTTTAACTGTAAAAATATTTTTATAAAATAGTTTACAAAAACATATTTATTTTTATAAAAATGTTTTATAAGTACTTGTCAAGCAAAGCCCTAATATTGTTGTTAATATACTTTTTTATATTAAATTTTACTAACTTGTCTAATTTTGTTTTTATTACATTATTTTTTTAAAAAAAAATTGGTTATTTTTTTTATCTAATTGATGACTCATTAAATCATTATTTTCATATATCGTGTCAGGATTCTGATAAATAGGATCGGAACAAAAAAAAATCAAAATCAATGCACCAAAACCTAAAATAAGAAAAATTAATTGACCTAAAAAATTATTTTCCCATTCATATTACAACATAGAAGAACGGCCGAGCAAGTCAAGCGCAGGATTTTTGAAGTCTTGAAACTATTTTATTTCTTTCTCAAGTTGATCAATAAAACATTAGACATGAAAATATATTATAATATAATAAAAGAAATGGGTTTATATATTAGATATACATATGCATTCCACTTAGAGAATAAAATAGTCCATTTAATTTTCTCAAAGAAAGCATCAAAATCGCTGAATTTGGTATGTTTTTTCGATTAAAAAAAAACAAGAAACGCGTTATTTGCTTCCAAATTTTGTATTATTATTTAGATAGAAAAAGTCTTCCCAAATATCAACTAATAATAAAATACTCACCGAACCCAAAGTCTACAAACAATTATCATTTTACTTGCCCTCAACTCCCATACCTACAAAAGATCGATTCAACATATATATATATATATAAAGAATACCTTCACCAAAAACTAGTTCATGGAGGGCTTTCTTCCGTTGGTGTATAAAACTTTAAGGAAGAATAAAATTCGACGAAGATACGAGTGTCTCTCTTCCGGGGCAGCAGAGTCTTATAACATATCGGATTTCTACCACTCAGAGGATGCTTATCGTCCTCGTGATGCGATGATATTGCGACCCGAGCCAGCGAAAGTACCTGGTTCGCGTGGTGCTCACCACCGGCGGTATAACTCAGTCCATGTGGATCATCATGTCAAGACTAGTGCTTCTGCATCTCATGAATTCGAATATGATCTTGATCGTGGCTGTGATAAGCCTAAGCAACTCGTCAGGTTTCGAAGCCACAGAATGTTTTCATGTATAAATGGTATATGAACGTACGTCTCATCAACTTATTTATTAATGTTTTCAAAACTTTAATTAAGATGTCAAATTATTTCGATTTTTATTATGTTTTGTTCAGTATAATATTGTTATGTGATTTGTGTTGTTTTGTTTTGTAAATATAAATACATCAGGGATTTGGTCAAGGATGGATATTGTTATCTAATTTTCTATCTTGTTCCGATCAATCATGTACATCATTTAATTTTCAATTCCACCAGACGGGGTCATCAAATTCTGTGGCCTATAAGCTTCCAAAAAAAAAGGGCAAAAGTAATAATAAGTATCTTAGCGATTCAAGACACGCAATCTGTCGGCAAAATGAATTAACTGCATGTCAGGAAATTGAATTGAATGAATGATTGGTGGCAGGGACAACGCGTTGATTTTTTGTTAAAAATATGGTTTTCAAAGCGTCTTTCACGCGAACAAATGAATTTTCCCTTCATTCTAAAATCATCATTTTTTCGAGTTTTCTCTCATCCTATAACATTTGAGTGCTTAGTTCTATAATATTTGTGAGGTGTTTGTTATCTTGTATTAAGAGAGTGTGTGTTCTCATTGGAAACACAGTGAGTGGTTGTACACCGTAAAAAATTATAGTGGATTTCTTTTCATCTTGCCTGTGGTTTTACCATAATAATTTTTAGGGGTTTTCCACATAAATATCGTGTCTAATTTATTCTTTATTTTCATATTTTTTATCTTAAATTTCCGCAAATGGGACCAACACAATCATAAATTCATCAAAACAATGCGAGCATTGGTAGGGTGAATGGACACGATAAGTATACAACATACCAAAACTCTATATATTGTGTATGTATATATACACACATACATGATCATATCAAATTCAGAACTAAAACATACATTTAATTACAAACCTCGATTTCCATAATTTTACAAATTAAAATTATCTATCTGCACAATATAATTATGACTAGTCAACGGAAGATAAAATATATAGATTATTTATGGACATATATTTTTGTGATCATTAAGCACATATTTTCTCAAACCGGGAATGTGAATTTCTTGAAAATACTTTCTCCAATCTATTTTTGTCACATCTATTTCAAAGCTTATTAGCTCTTCTTCCGACATTTCTTGTAATAATCTCTGAGTATTACCCGTATGGAACCTGCGCACAACCCCAATCAAAGCATTAAATAAAACGACGACTTATTTTTCACTCGACCAACTCTAAGACAGAAACCATACACAAATGGTATAAAATACCATTGATCGATCATACCTTCCTTTAATGAATCCTACAAATTCATACATCTTGCAAAGTTGCTCGGCATATGCAACCTTGGCTTTGCATTGTCTTATAACTACTTTTTCATCCGTCCCAACAGCACTGTTTGTCGACCTGTAACGCTCCCATATTTCGCGTCGGGTGTGTTCAGAGAAGTCATTGAAATTGTCGAAATAGTTCATTTTCTTGATCACATAGCTCTCACGTTTCGAATTCGGTAGCGGTGTCGAAGCAAAGTATTCGTGAATCATGTCGAAAAAGTCGCAAAATGGCAACGGGTTTCTAGCAGCGGATGCCACATGGTACACATTCAGTCCCGGTTTTGCTAAAAGCCCATGCTTTGCAATAGCTGCAACGATGGTATTCGCCACCATATCCACCGGTATCTACGTACAGAAATTTGAAATAATCGATCAGATTAGATTTCAAATTCAAATAAAGTATTAGTTAGTACAACCTTATATATAATTATTCAATATACTGCATAATTCCATGTCATTACACTTGTAACATGCAAAATAATATCGAGTACAAGTTATAAAAAGACCAAAAAAGGGCAACAGTTTGATTGTACTTACAATGTCCATGCTAACTTGGGGATCAGCCAAATAAGCTGGAAGTTGGCCTTTTCCAAAAGAAAGGATCACGGGATCATACATCCTACCAACCATTGGTTCAAGCACAATAAGATAAAAAAAATCTTTCATTGGTATGGTCAAGTAGCATTATAATTTATAAATAAAAGAAAAAGAAGTTGAGGCGAGGCGGGGCGGGGCGGGGCGGGGCGAAGTGAGTCTAACCGAACCTATTTCCTTGTATCCATCCAGGAAAAGGACCTTGGTAACAACTTTCAATAACAGAGGGTCTGATAATGAGCACAGGTACCTCTCCTTTGATTTCATGGATAGCCATCTCCCCCATGGCTTTTGTCATATGATAAGCATTATACCATCCGTAAAATTCTGATCTGTTAAATTTGGGGAAAAAAATCAAACTTTATAGTAATTTGGCTTTCTTTTCCAATTCTTTTAATGATGCATGTATTAAATGTCATTATAATATTTATTATATCGTAACCTAATAAAACTCGCAAAATTTTTATGGGAATTTTCATAATCTAATTAGATGTAAAACACATGCTGTAATATACTTAATTAAAACCATGTTTATGATCAAGTAGTAAAAAAAAAACATCCAAGTATATATATAATTGAAAGTATGAAACATGAGATGGAAAATAACCGTAGAGAGAAAATCTAAAATAAAAAAAAGTTGGATGTAAAAATCAGATGATCATAATATATACAAGTAAATAACCTTTCTTGTCCCAACTTTTTCAAATATTTGGTAGCATCGATAATTAGATCTTCATCAGAGGAATTGATGCACGATCTCCTCGACAGCCATGACTCGTCGCCTAAATCTAACCGAGGAAACGAACACGAACCATTCTCATTCTGATCATCCTCCTTATTTCTCACATTTTCTCCCATCGTCAATGGCTTTTCCAAGATCATCCCCTCCCTTCTTCCATTGACATATGCTGCAGATCAATTAAACAAGACATTATATGCTATTAAAACGGGAACTAATTTCGACATGTCATTTGTTAATTAATTTCATGGTGTGTATCAGTACATATAACATGAGTACCAGTGGATAAATGGACAAAAAGGTTGAGATTCTTGCATGATTTGGCAAACCTCATCAATCTTTGAGGTGCATTGGCGTTCAACTCAATCAACAAGTCATACCTTGAAAAAAAAAAAAGAAAAAAAAAGTTAATTACTGTTACAAAACATGCAGAATACACACACACACATGACAAGTTTTTAAATCATGATGACCTGTCATTCAGAGTTGTGCTAGCTGCAGATTGTATAATCACATTTACTTCCTTTGTAATCGCATTTGCGGAATCATTATCCATTCCAAGGTTGGGTTCGGTGATATCTCCGACGATGGGAATCAACTTGTTCCTTACAAACGAAGCATATGATTTCCCATGTTGTTCTTGCAGACATTTGAATAGCTCGGAGTTTATAATCTACGTATATATACATTTGTATAATTAGTATACATATGATCAAAATTAATATATTAATTGCGAGCTAGACTTACAAAAATACCTCTTTTGTCAATCTGTCTAATGCAGCTTCCTTATTCTTTGCCTTGACTAATGCATAAATCTTTCCCACTGGTGTCGATCTTAATATCTTCTCCACCAGAACTATCGATCGAGTTCGAGATCAAAGATATATTATTTTCATACGGGAGAGGAGAATTGAATAGAAATGGTGATAAAATTTACGTATACGGGAAAGAATAATGATCTTTTTATTAAAAATTATATGAATTTTTAATCAGCTTACATGCATGGTTATAAAATGTTGCAAGGAATGCAAGTAGGAGAATATTCAACTGAAATTAATTTGTACCTTTTCCAACGAGACCTGTCGCACCGGTGATAAATATGTTTTTCCCTTGGAAAAACTTATCGATCCCTACTCCGCCGTGGTTCTTGCCATACTCTTCCATCAATGGAAGCTCCGATTCGAGAGGGTGGCGGAGTATTCGACATGGTATGTCGAAGGCATTTATTTTCAAATTATTGTCTCGTGTCGTATAATATTTTTTGTTGCTAGTACTACATAAAAATGAAAGCTTGATTTTTTCATGGTTTATGGTAGGAAATTTGTTTGGACAGCAAAATAACTGGCTCTGGATTCGTGACATGCTTTAGATTTTTTTGTTGGCAGGAAAATAACTAACAATCCAATATCAATTAGCTAGAATTGAGTAGCTGTGTTATTTTGTAAGTGATTTTGCCTCGGCGCCGTGTTCCAATTTATAGGCAGAAATGTTCGGAATATCTATATCTATCGTATTATTAAGTGTGAGATCCTTAGTTTGATGTCATGGGTCTGTTTTAATAATTATATATATTAATAAAGTGTTCAAATTTTAATGTAATTCATATTTAGCTTAGCAGATAGAGATTTTGTTTCTTAATTAAGCATCTAGGTTCAATTCCTACTTTGATCTTTTTTTTCTCTTTCTTTTTTCTATTTATTTTTTTTATTCATATATCGAAATTACAATATACTCCCTCACTATTTCTTATAATTATATTTTGATTCTCATTTAAATATAAAATAAATGAATTATAAAAAAAATATGCACTAGTATTCATTAACATAGTGCGGAGGAAACAGTTGGCATACATGAGTATTTTAATTATTTTATTATGCAGTAAAAATAATATTATATTGTACTCATATTTATTGAATAAAACCAGAAAAACATAAAAATTCTGTGAGATTATTTCACAAGTCAATTTTGTGATACAAATTTTTAATCCAACCAGATCCATGAAAATATAGTATTTTTTATGTCAAAATATTATTTTTATCTCCAAACATGAACGAGGTTGGTCGGTTTTATTAATATAAGTAAAATTTTGAAAATGTCGTTGTTGACTTGCTAGTTTCGCGTTTTTTACTGCTGTGTAATTCTCGGAATTGACCAATACTTTTTTATGATCGCTTATTATAGGTGGTTTGCCAACAAGTTCGTTACCCATGCATGGCTAGCTCCCAAGGCTTCACAGCTTTATATTTATTTATATTATATGGTATCACAGAATATAGTATATATTAAAATATTAGATTCATAAGTCAACATTACAAATTGACCATCTTTTTAAATGAAAATTCATTGAACTTGACTTGTGTTTTATTTTTACGAGTTAATTAAAGTTAGACTTGAGACGATCTCACGAATTTTTATCTGTGAGATGGGTCAACTCTACCGATATTCACAATAAAAAGTAATACTCTTAGCATAAAAAAGTAATACTTTTTCATGAATGACCCAAATAAGAGATCCATCTCACAGAATACGACCCGTGAGACCGTCTCACACAAGTTTTTGCCGTGTGATGAACTGCTAGTTACGATCATGTGCTAGGACGTTAGTGCGAAATATCGAACGGTTTTACTTTTAACCTATAATTAATATACTAACAAATAGTATATTTTCATAGAAATCTAAACTGATATCATGATTCACTGTATGTTGCTAATCATTACAATTCATCCGTTTCTATCTCCATTAATTAGTTTTTAATACCATTTATTAAATATCAATTGGACTATTTAAAGTGCACTAGCTAGCTATAGCTAGTGACCATAATTCTTTAGTTTCAGTAAATACAAATTTACAATTATCATACATTATAAATTAAACTATATATTAAATTGGGCAAACATTTTTAGATGACGATCATCTCTAGGATTTGAAAAATAAGGAAATTATTGAAAATTTCATGATTTATGAAATCTTGGTTATTATTGAATTTGAATATATGGTAAGAAGATGTATAATTTAAAATATAGATGTTGTTAACTAGAGTTTTTGAAAGTATTTTTTAAAATGAAAGTTGATCAGAATTGTCTTATATTAATTAAATTTTTAAAAAAAAATCGAAAGAAAATGTGAATAAGCACCGATAGTCAATATTTTTATTTTTAGTAAATAAAAATATATGGTTTTGTTATTTCTTTAGAATGTTACCATTCACAAAATTGTCAAAAACAATTCTTAAACAAAATTAATGGTACGTAGGGCTCCTTTCTTTCATTAACTGATCTTGATAGCATTGATTTTTGAATGGAATGTGATAACAAACTTGTAGGTGGTTTGTCTAATAAATTATCCAATTAATAAACCAAACTTTGAAATTTCTGTGGCATTTAACGAAGTAGTGCAAGTACAAGATTATGTCTACGCAATAATATATAATAATATAAACTATTTTGCATCAATATCAATTATCAACTACTTTTTTTGAAAATTGTGACATTTCGCCATCGACTTTATCTGTACAAGGTTCTCAAGTCATCACTCATTCCACTTGTTTTTATACACAGAGAAGATATATTTTTTTTACAATTTTAATAATTTTTTCAATATTACATTGATGTGACATCAATACAGAGTTCTTCACATCAACACTCTCATTGAAAAATAAATAAAATTACCAAAAATATGAAGAAACATGCGTAGATTCAAGACCAAAAATATAATTTTTCAAAGAAAAAAATCAAATAATTCACAACATTTAAATGATCCTTATTTTTTTTATTCATTGAAACTAAACACCCAAAAAAATCTTATCAGAAGGTTTTCATCTCATTCTTATAAAATTAATCACAAATTCAAATTATCTTTATTTTATTTAAATTGCATGCAAAACACATCAATTTCAAATCCCCATTTAAAATACATCAATTTCAAATCCCCATTTAAAATATTTGAAAATAAACTTTGATTTATAATATTTTTATTGAGGATGGTAACGAACCCACCCTACTGAAATACAATAAATTTGTCAGGTCATATCACGATAATGTTGAAAACGAGTCCTACAAACAGGGACCAACCTTGTTTTGGAAATATATTTAATAAATTTTGAAGTATAAATTTCGTTGAAATTGATTAATTGGGTCATTTATTGGTTGATCGGTTATGTGCACCCACGGAAATTAAGGTATCGATTTTCATTCAACTTTATGGTTTGAAATTTTAGGGCCATACAATAAATTAAAGTAGAAAAAGTTCAAAGGATTGCATTTCTAAATAATAGTTAATCGATATGACAAATCTATATATGTGATACGAGTCAACTATGTTCATATCTACAACGAAAATTTATATAAGATTTTTGGCAAATTAATATAACGACGTGCTTGGATTGAAATTATTTAAATTCATGAATTTCAAATTCATTTAACGAGTGAATTTATGTTTATTTGTTAATTTATATAGATATAACGATACATTTTTTTTTTTTTGAAGAAACACGCTTTATTTTTCAAGATCATATATAACTGCAAAAATTAAATAAATAAATAGTTCCATGTCATGGTCACGTTACAATATTATTGTTGTTAAAATAAAATAGTTGACGAAATAAAAGTAAAGTAATTTCCAAGTTAAACGAAGTCTATTTTGGGCTAGTTAAGGCCCATCGTGGGTGCTTGATTTATCGATAGAGCCCATAATCACGAGGGTCATGGCCGGAATTGAACATTATTGAGCCCAACGTTCTTCAAAGCCCAAATCAACTTTTCGACCCGTTCATAAGAATTACGAACTAACCCACACACTGACAGTAGGAGAAACCAAGGAATCCATCTATTTGCTGCATTTTGTTGAAGAATGGCATCGTTTGGTTATCTTCTTCCACCTACTTCTCGCATCAATTTCACAGATCTTCAGAAATCTCTCGCCCTTTGTTCGCCCTACTGCTGCTACTATAATAAGCTCACAAGTTTTACTGCTGCGCCTGCTGCTTATTCCCTTCGCCTAGGTTGGTAATTTTTATTTTGTTTTGGTTCTTTATGTGCTCCGATTGCGCTCAGTTCTGGTTAATTTTAATGTTAAAATTTAGATTCATTTGTGTGTTTTTTGAAATCGATGGAAAAGTTTGGTAGGAAAGTATTAATTCTGTGAATCTGAGTTAGTCGCGTGGTGGTTGGTGTTTATTTTTACTCGGAACTCTGTTTTGTGCGCAAATGTATTTCTTTTTTTGTTGTTGATTGTATGAGCATCGTTTACAGGTTTTGAATTCCCTATTGAGAAGCCGAGGAAGAAAGATTACATTTTGCATACATTGGCTGTTCGGCAGTTGACTGGATCACTTACCTCTGCCGAGGGTCTCCGTTTTGCTATCGTGTGTAAATTTTGTTCACTAGTTCTATGTTTTTTTCTAGGGTTATTTACGTTTCTATCATAATTGGTGTTGAGCTTTTGAATCTGATTTATTTGGTGTGAAGGTGGTGGCGCGGTTCAACGAGATCGTCACCAAGCCTCTTTTAGAGGGAGCCTTGAAAACTTTTGGGCAATATTCGGTTAAAGAAGAAGATATTGATGTTAGTGATAACTGATCTGACTGCTAATCATTTCCCAATTAGATCGTTGTACATGAACACTACATAGATGCATGGAATTTCAAAGTGGCTATATATACACTATCCCAGTATATTGGTATATGTAATATTCGACGCAGGAGATATACTTTCCCTAAAAACTTTGTGCATATTAATATTTGATCGCCATACATCTTTGTCATTCCAATGCATAGGTAGTGTTTGTAAATGCTTTAAAAAGTGGTTATGGATTTTTCCTTTACAAAGTTCTGCAAATTTGTAAAGGAAAAATCAACAGTCACTTTTTTAAGTATTTGCAAACACTGCCTTATTATCATTTTTATCAAGCAGTGCTAATGTCCCTTTCTCACTATTTCAGTATTATGGTAGTAATTGTTTTCGTAAATCGACAACTTTATCCCAATACTGTAGACCTGATTTGCGTTTCTTCTCAATTAATGAACAAATTCAAGTAGGCTTTGATTTGAGATCAGAGAAGTTCACGAAAACCGACTTAAAGAAAGCTGGGGGACAACAGCTGTGCGATAAAGTGTAAATTGTTTATTTGTTTCCTATCATGATTCTGTTATGCTGGTAAAATATTAGTGGAGACATGCAAAATACAGCACCAACCTAGAAGGAAAAACATTATCGCATGCTACTGGTAGCAATGAGTCCTGCTAGAGTGACTTTGATTTTGTCTTTGTGCTGTAGTATTATGTAATTATGTGGAAAATCTTCTGAGGAAAAAGTTGCATCCTTTATACGATTTGCTTTCTTGTACGTAAAGCTGAAAAACTGCATTGTTTTTCCATCTTACCTTAGGTTGTTTGGGTTCCTGGTAGTTTTGAAATTGGCGTGGTTGCTGAGAAACTTGGAAAATCACAAAAATACCAAGCAATCGTGTGTATTGGAGCTGTGGTAAGCTTTCTTGTCATAGGTTCTAAGTTTCATGGTTCCCTCTCACCTCCTGCTCCGCCAATTGTGATGTCCTTTTTGTTTGCTCGTATATTATGTGTTTTTATTCTTGTTATTGTTTGATGTATCTATTGTTGCCTTTTGTAAGTAATTGACTTCTCTTTTGTATCCTTTTTGACCAGTAGATTAGAGGTGATACCTCCCACTATGACGCTGTGGCTAATTCTACTGCTTCTGGAGTATTATCAGCTGGTCTAAATTCAGGTGACTTGTGCATGGCAGAATAAAATAAAAAGTTGGTGCATTTGAAGTTCACCCCCCATTTCCAGGCATTTTGAGTTTGCCGTTTGGGTTTCAATTACGGTTCTGTTTTGCTTGTTGGATTTATATGCAATGTACTACCAATATGGCATTCTTTCTTTTTTGCTGCAAATATTTTCTAGACATCTGTTCAAGAGCATGTTTTACTTTTGCATGGCCTGCTGATTTCTTAAATAAAAATGAGGATGCAAAAAATTATTTATCGGTCATTTTTATGTACAATAAGGTATTATTGAGATAAATTCCTTCAATGGTGTTGCTTTGTCATTGTTTAACATTCTTGGCAATGATTTTCCTGTAAATTTTGGATTTATTGTTTAAGAAGCAGTTGAAGTTTGATATAGATGTATTGAATGAGTAATAGTCAGTCCATCTGGAATCTGAAAATGTAAAAGTATTACAAATAAATTCCTCTAGTCCTTTCTCGGGGTTGGAATTATCCTGTGTCCCAAGGGCAAAAGGGCTGATTGGTTTGTCGGATACCATAAATCTAGCTTGGGTTTATAGATGTTTGTTCGTAACTTATTTTATCCTTGCTTTTTCTTGCCTCCAGCCTATTTTTGTTCCTGTCTTGATGAGCTCTTCATTTTAATAAGAATTAACCTTTAAGAAAAGAATAAGGAGAAAAAACAATGTGCAATGATTTATGATGCTTCATCTTTTTTCCTAGTCCCTATGCCCTGAGACAATTTTTTGCCATCCTTCACTTCATTGATTCCATTTACCCCAATTTCAAGCTGCAACAACAAGAGAGTGCTTGGATGGGATATTGCGGTTTTGGAAACTTTTTTATCTTTCGATTTATCATTCAGGCCGAGCTGTTGTTGAATGGACTTCCATGCAAAGCGTATTATCATATGTCTAATGATTGTTGTAGTCTTGATTGATTGATGTGTATCTGTATTCTAATGACTTGCAGGCGTGCCTTGCATATTTGGTGTTTTGACGTGTGAGAGCATGGAGCAGGTAAATTGGCAGAGAAAATATTTCATGTCTGTGGGATCTATGCATATGTTGAAATACGGGAAAAAATCTTATTCCAAAAAAAATTGCATTATAATTATTTTTCAGGCATTAAACCGAGCCGGTGGTAAGTCGGGAAATAAAGGTGCTGAAGCAGCTTTAACAGCTGTAAGTTTACCACAAAGTAACATTCCTGTTCTCCTTTTCACTTTCTGAATCAGTTGATTTCCTCAATTGTATTATCTTGTGGATGACTTAGCCCAGTATTACTCCCTTGACTAGCCCCATTTTCACATCAAATCAATTCAAAACTGAACAGTTTGTATCGTCATTGAAATATACTTGATTGTTAAGAGTATAAAAGTTTGACATAAAGAAACGCAGGCTTCATGTCCTGTACTAGTTCTTCACGAGGTTTCATGAAGCTTACAGCATGTAGCATGATCTTTCAAGAAATTTGATTTTACTTGGAATTTTTTCGAAAGTTATCCAAATATGTTGGTTATCGATTCTTGATTGTTGAGTGGTTTCGATTGGCAGATTGAGATGGCATCTTTATTCGAGCATCATCTCAAATTTTGACACGAAACGTAGCCTGCCGTCCGAGGCTTTGCCGCATTGTGCTTTGCCTGTCGAAACAACCGAAAGTATCTGTCCATATCTGCAGTTGCGCATGAGTTTGTTATCTCTTAGAAACTAAATTATCCCTTTACTTGGTTTGAACATTGGGAATGAATTTTGTTTATTTCTACTCTTATATTTGATAATGAAAACAAGCTTGTGGATCTTTTATTTACGTTCTCTTACTCACCTACGAAATAAATTATATTTTGTGGTATGCTTTTATTCTTAACAAGATTACTGTGTGTTGAAAAGGAGATGGAAAATATGAAGGAAAACAAATAAAGGGGAATATTGTGTAAAAATTAAGATCAATACCCTGCACGTTCAAAGTGATGTATGTATGAAGTGCTCATCTTTTTTCCTTTTTTGCACATTTAGTCTTTCGACTTATTTAGATGTAATATGTCATTATATTATACGACCATCAAAGAAAAAGTTAGGGATTTATATTGTGAATTTGAGATTAAAGATGAATGGGATATTTATATAATATGGTTGAAATTGAATGTAAACGGGAAGATCAGATATTTAAGACCGAAAAACTTTAAAGAATGAATGGAGGAAAGGTTGAAAAAAGCCGATGATAACATAAGCTCGTTTTTCTTGGCAGCATGTTTGGCAACTTCGATATATAAATATTAATCCATCGAATATATATATATACACAAGCGCGCACACACATGAATTCACTATTATGAAAAAAAATCTATGAAACCATCTCGTAAATCATTTTGTGAAATAGATCTTTAATCTGACTTGATCCATAAAAAATATTAATTTTTTTTTACAAATATGGATCAAATCAATTCATCTTGTCATTTTTAAAAACCCATATTACTTTTATCTCATTAAACAAAATACTTTTCAACAAGACAATATTACCATCACTCAAAAGCAAATTACATCATTTTTTTTTAAAAAAAAGAGCAGATTATCTACACAATAATTTTACAAAATTATAACAAAATAATTTTCAAACATATATATTGTTTGTAATATTAATTTAATTTCAATTATAATTATTCACAACAACAAAAAAAGAATAGGTCTCTTGTGAAACGGTCTCACGAATCTTTATCTGTGAGACGAGTCAAACCGATATTCACAATAAAAAATAATAATCTTAGTATAAAAAATAATATTTTTTCATAGATGACCCAAATAAGAAATCTGTTTCACAAAATACGACCCGTGAGATCGTTTCAGACAAATTTAGGGAAAAAAAAAAAACATGGGTGTACCGATATATATAGGTATATAATAAAAACGGTTTGATTTTGATTTTTGGGATAATCATTTCTTTACCCATGACCAGACAATGTTGTCACGTGGGACACATCTTATCCATCTATCATTTCACAACGTCGGCAACTCACGATAATCGTGGTTTACAGATTTTATTTCAATCTTTTTTTGTTTCAAACAACAATTTTTTATTTTTGAAACGCATATAAATTAATTAATTTAAACAAATAGTTAATCATGTTGAATTTTAGAAGGATCGCTCACTCGTATGAGACTTTTAGAAATATATAAATATAAATAACACCACTTTCTTGTTACAATTCATAGTACTTAAATTCAAGAAAATCTTCGGATTTCATCTGTCTCCTTCTCAAGTTTGCTGTCGACTTCGCTTGTTTTCAACTCTTGTTACAGGTTAAGCATTTTATCTTTTCGCTATTCGTGCTGAATATATCTTTCGAATGTGGAAAAATGCATATCATTTCATGGTTACTAGATTTCTCTTTATCTTGCTGACTCAATCACCAAATCCGGGAACCCTGTGTTCCTTTCTCGAGATTTTTCAGAATTTGTTCCTGATCTATTTGTTCGTTTATATTTATTTTGATTTTGGGTTCTAGATCTCAAGATTAACTCTCCAGATATGTGGAGGTTCTGAGCTTTTCGTACAAAAATCTTGATCAAATGAAAATGAACGCCGAGAAATATGGGCTTTGATCGATGATCGAATCGAAAAGTTATGTATTAAAATGACAGTTGAGAAAAGATCCAACCTTTTCAGATTTGTGTGCGCTTTCATCTTGATGTTGTTGCTTTACAACTTTCATTTGCTCTGTATAATTTTCTGAATGTGAGGTTGAATGATCTGTAACTTTGTGTTGCGTCTTGTTTCTTTAGAACTGAAATCCCGATCTTTTAAATCAATATTATTGAGAGATCAGCTTACCAGTTTGTGGCTGCTACACTTTCAAGATTGTTTTTTTTTTTAATATCGTTTTATTTTTTTAAAAAAATAAGTTTCTTGATTAGATATGGCGTCTTGTGATGAACCTGAGATTGTTGAGAGGGGAGACAAGAAAGACGAAGAGAAAGGTGGATTTATCGACAAGGTTAAGGATTTCATCTATGATATTGGTGAGAAAATTGAGGAAACTATAGGATTTGGGAAGCCAACGGCTGATGTTACTGCCATTCATATACCTCACATCAATCTTGAAAAGGCAGATTTAGTCGTCGATCTCCTCGTGAAGAATCCAAATCCTATCCCAATCCCTCTCATTGACATAAACTACTTAATCGAGAGTGATGGAAGGAAATTGATTTCCGGTTTGATTCCAGATGCTGGAACAATACATGCACATGGTTCAGAGACAGTTAAGATACCTGTTTGTTTAGTATATGATGATATCAAAAGCACTTACAATGATATAAAGCCGGGAAGTATCATTCCTTATCGAATTAAGGTTGACCTCATAGTGGATGTGCCGGTTTTTGGAAGGCTTACATTGCCGCTAGAGAAGACTGGAGAGATCCCAATACCCTATAAACCAGACATTGATATTGAGAAGATCCATTTTGAGAAGTTTTCTTTTGAAGAAACCGTTGCAACTCTTTATTTGAAGTTGGAAAATAAGAACGATTTTGACTTGGGGCTTAATGATCTCGACTACGAGTTTTGGCTATGTGATGTGAGCGTTGCAAGTGCTGACCTTGCAAAATCTGCTAATATCGAAAAGAATGGAATCACCTTCATCGATATTCCGATTACTTTTAGGCCAAAGGATTGCGGTTCTGCAGTTTGGGACATGATTCGGGGGAAAGGAACTGGATATTCCATGAAAGGAAGTATCAACGCGGACACTCCTTTTGGGCCAATGAAGTTACCAATTTCAAGGGAGGGTGGTACCACTCGTCTTAAGAAGAATAAGGAAGATGGGGGTGATGATGATGATGATGGTGATGATGAGGTATAGTAAGAGCAGTACCCAATTGTGCTGCGTGAGTCTCTTTTAGTTTCTCATTTGGTAATAAATATCATTCACGTTTTAAGTACATTACCGCCTTGTCATTCTTTACATGTATCTAACCTGCAGTGAACTGAAAGGTTGAGCTCCTTGTACTTCAACATATGCGAAAGAACCTAAAGAATGGATAATCTTTTATAGTGTCGGCCTACTCTTACGCTCCAACATTCTGTGGTATTACCGATTAGTTTGTTAGGTAGTAGACAGATCATGAAGGAAAATTCATTTGATTCTGAGGCGAACTTTTGATATTTAGATCAGTCTTAAATTATGACCATTCTCCGTTTTCTGTGCTTATTTTGAGACGTTTTGAGTGTGGCACGGGCATTCAAGCCTTCCACTCCTCTCCCTTCCCAACTCACGTTTCAAATTACTACCATGGTTACCAAAAGTCTCTGTTCTTGATGGTATACTTTTCAGTAATCCTCTTGTCTTGTTCATGAGTAGGTTTTCCTTTTTCTTTTTTTCCTGTGTAGTTGCAGCATGATCTGAGATTGCACTATCTTTATTTTCATCGGCACTCTTGGAAACATTCTTTCTTCCTATCATACTCTAATGTATTGACTTTTTGGTTTTGCAGGAATGAGGATAACGCTCACTGGTGCTGATGGCTTTATCTTCTGTTACAAATAAAATAAATATATCTGAACTCGAACTTAGGCATCCTTACCTAGACTGAATGGTTGAGATTTGAGAGGATGAATTTGGTTACTTTCTTTTCAATATATGCCTCACTTTTATGCATTATGACCATAGTTTCTTGAAATGTTTTTGATAATGGTTTATTAATGTGTGTTGATTATGTTCTTTGCTTTGATTGACAAGCGTAGGCCCAAATGAACCGAACAAAAGTTAAATTTCCCATTGGTTTGGTTTGTGGGTATCAGCGAGTCAAACAACTGATTCAACCCTTCACTGATAATTTGATCCGTTCGAATTTTTCTGTAGTTCCTGGTTTGTGACGCATATTTAATAACTCGGGACAAAAATTGCCAAAACCTCGCCGTATGACAAGCCCTCCAATGCTTCAATTCAAGGAAAATATATAGTTCAAAAATATTTATGTCATGGAGAAAAATAGGGATGAGCAGAAATCAAATTAAAACAAAACGATGGTTTGTATTTGTTTTTAGTCGATCGTGATTTGAATTATTTTAAACTTAGTCAAACCAAAAAATTTGTTTTGTTCAAAGTTTAGATCAAAAAACTCCAAGATTCATAATGTCATAATCATATTACGACGTAAATTTCTTTAATATAATCATGAATATTGATATTTAATTTTTTATAATAGCTAGTTGAAATTTTAAATTATATGAAAAAAAAAATCAAAAAATTTATTTTAAAAAAATTAAAATTGATCATCCATACCAAACTGAAACCAAAGTTTGGTCAACTTTGAATTGGTTTTTAACTATCAATGATTTGGTCTTGTTTGTAATTTTTCAAATATTATAGGTAGCACTAGGTTGGTTCGAGCTTTTATCAAACCAATCCGATTTTTATCACCTCTAGAGAAACATCGGAGAAATAAAATAAAGTAATCACCAGCAACATTGGATCAAGATATATACCGCCTGCTCATAATTTCCTCCTCTTTTAATCCAACAAAAGTGATATTAAAAGTGGCCAATTTACAAACCAAAAACCACGTCACATCCCTAACCATTTCCATATAGTTTCAGCTGCAGAAAGTTTTCACTAATATTCAAGTTGGTTGCCATCTTCATTCAACACGTTTAATTTCGGATATTTTTATATGAGAAGAAAAAATGAGTAGAGGGAGATGGGTAGGGAGAGAGATTTTCGTAAGATAAGGAGTCCTTGTATTCTTAAAATGAGTAGAGGGAGATGGGTAGGGAGAGAGATTTTCGTAAGATAAGGAGTCCTTGTATTCTTAAGGAACCACACGACTTGCAGCTGGGTGGAGCAAAAATGGAGGAAGATGATGCTCTAATATTGCCAGTAACTCTGTCCTTTGGCCCAGCTCGTCTAACACCACCCCTTCAAGCCTTCTTGCAGCTTCCACCAACTGCCCGCGATGCTTCTGTGATAATAGATGGCCTCCGGCCTTGATGCACTCCCTGTACAAAGGAAGGTATGCTATCGCCACCCTCAAGGGGCCAGGCAGATCACTTAAACAGATTGGAGATTCGCCCCATTTCAAAATTTGAACCAAGTTTGAGAAATGTACTTCTCCTTGTCTCAGTCCATCCAAGAAAGCTGCCTCTGACCAGTACTCTTGAAGAAAATCACGGAGCTCCGGGGCAACAGTCTCATCTTCAGATCTGGCGATTGTGTCAGCGACAGCATAAGTAGCAGCCGGATCCCGTAAAAAGTCGGAATGGAGGAGAAATGCTACTCCATCGAGAGACCCACCACTTCTTTCGCCTGCCGCCTTCAGAATTTCAATGCTGAGGGCAGCAAGAATGTGCTGGGGAACATGGGGTAAAAGATACGCAGCGGCCTCGACTTGACTGCTTGATGTCGCAGCTGTGAGGGCGAGGCACAGTTCCATGTCTCTGCAACCCCTTTGAACAAACCACTCGACAACTGGTACGCAACCCCTCTCAGCAGCTCGCATCAGAGGACCCAAGAAAGCCATAGCATTACCCTCATCCACCAGACACTCCATTGTACTGATTTTACCATAATGTGAAGCGAAACCCAATGCCAGATCAACATCCACATCTAAGCTGTTTCTTTGAGCAATCTAGCACCCAAAGTGAACCAAAACACATTAACATAGTGTGTTAAACCAAACTATCCAGTTCAAAACTTACAACTGCAATTTTCCAGAAGAATATAAATCACGGGATTAGTCAATCATAGGCATGAATGTGCGAAGAAAGTTAAGTCAACACCAGCATCAGAATACAAGAGCATGAGAAAACACAATTATCAAGTGAAAAAGGACAGTATTTGAAAAACATTCAGGATTGTCACTAACTGTCCATGGAAACAAATACAACAGATAACATTGAATCAACACTATTTTATTCTACTGTGAAAGGCAGATTGTCAGAGAAATATAAAATTTAAAACACATCCACCAAGAAACAAACTTCAGACTTCCGATAAGCAGGAAGCATAACCAAACAAATCCCAATTCCTTCAGGGAAAGGTCCTTGTTATTTTGATAATTGTTGGGGTATCTGATGGCATCTAAATTCTAACCTAAGCCTTTGGTTTTTCCACATAATGTTTACAAGCTTAAAATTCATAGATATCATCAATATGTAATGGCCAAGATGACACCTTAAACAATGATACGTAGTATGAACCCATCATTTACTTTATAGAATCACACGAAAGTAAAGCAGGATAGTGTAAAGCATTGCCTGACACTAAATGTCTCTTCCTTCCTAGCAAGAGTCATGATGCAATCCATCCCGGAAATTCAAAGCCAGAGTAAGTTTCACACTGATCTTGTATGGTTAATTGTATTTGGCCGGCCTGCTAGGAACATAATGTTTTTTTTAATGGTTTAATGCCACATATTGATTCTCTCGTTGTCAAAATTCAGTTGCATTTATTTAGGGACATTTATTACTTCTATCCTGGTTATGACCCATATATTAGTACGTTGCTTTTGATCAATGAAATTAGTTTTACGATCTATCCAGCCAGCTTCACAACTTTTGCAACAATCTCAGGACGATAGTTGACAAACAGAACGTAGGACCAGGTACTAGATAACGGATACAGGGTATGTGTATGATTGAGGGGGTTGGGGTGAAAAGAAGCATCACTGGAAGGATAAAAGATGCTAAAGGACTTTACGTACAAGCTTAAAAAAGGTGTCATATGAGCTACTGATTCCAGGACTTGCAAATATAAATATTAAAATAACAGCAATAATGAAATGGAGAAAGGAAAAAGGGTGGAAACAGAAGTCAAATAAGCAGAATTTATTGAAAGGGATAGGGCAGTCATCAAGCAGAGCTCCAAATTGACCAAAAAAATGGGTAACGTGGCACTAGTGAAACAGCCAATGGCACGTCCAGGCACAAAACGAATCAAAAATTATAATAGTTCACAAAATCATTGCTTAACAGCAATAAAATGTGATTACCTGCAATAAAATGCGAACAAGCTCAGTGCTTCCAAATCGTGAGGCCTCCAGAAAACATTGATTAACATTGTCTGCACCCCCCTCAACCAGCATGCCCAACAATCCTTGGATTGCTGTTGCTGATAAACCCGATGACCAACCAGGATCAAATGAACCAGAAAAGAGTGTAAGTGGGAAGCAAGCTGCATCAAATGCCTCTGTAAAATCTTTTCCAGTGAGATAGTTTCCAGTAATATCTAGAAAAGTCTTAAAAGCAGACAACTGGAGCTGGATTCCAACAACAGAGGGATTACCCACCCTGTCCCTATTATCCTGGCAACGCGCATGGAAGCTTATACATTTAAGAGCCCACTCAGTAAATTTTCGAACCTTAGCACCAGCTTCAGCCTTCAAAACTTCATCTCCATTGCATTCCTGAAGCCTTTCATGCAATCTAGTAGGACAGGACGTTAAAACTCTCAAAACATGTCTACGAACATGTGGAAAATTATAGGTAATGCAAAGAAAATGAAATATGATAACATTTTCATAATTTGCTTTCATCAATTGTACTACAAAAGCTTAATTGATTCTTCAAACACACATTTCAAATTGCAGATTTCAATCTCTGCGAGACCCAATGCTAACAAAAGTAACAATTGTTCCCCTCTCATCACCGTTTGTTTCCCAAGAGAAAGTTAAAATCCATATGACACAATTAAGTTACTAGCACACTAGAGAGATCAACATCGAGAGATAGGTCCCTGCCAATTGGTTTTCATCATTTTACTATGGAGGGCCATATTTCATGCTTTCCTCGATCAGAACTCGCATTGAGTAAAAGAAATCTTAATTTGAATTGAAATCAAAGGGGGGCTCTTTAAAAGAGTTTCTCTCAAGGGAATTTTGCTTAGGAAGATCTCTGTAATCACTCCCAAATGCAAAATTCTTTTAGATATTCGGCCTTTAATTTTAACTTTCCAATTGTGAGATAGAGAAAATCCAGGGAGAATTCAGCAAAGTCACCTAATATAGCATGAAATAAAAACAAAAGAAACCCTCCAGCTGTGAAAAGAACAGTATTTCACTAGTTTGACAAGGGAAAAAACAAGTCATCTTGTTGAGCAGACAAAAGTAGTAGATCAGAACCTCTGTGCCATCACATTAACAGTGTCTGCCAGGCTCATTGTGCGACTCTGACAAGCAGATACGCAGGAAGCAAGAAATGAAGTCCTAAGAAAAGCTCGAGTGAAATCATAAGCCCCATTAGCAATGATCTTCCTGATTAATCCACTAATTCCATCCACTTCTTGGTGTGTGCTCAAGAACCAGATTGAATCCAAGGAAATGCACAGTGCATCATTAAGTGTCTGAAAATCTGCCAGAAAGATCAGACTCTCAGTGAGCTCCCAATCACGAGCACTCACAGCCCCCTGAAACAACCGACCTAGCTCAATTCTATCTACGCGACTGAGTTTTCTATCATTTTTCCCGTGCTCGCATTCAGAAGCAATCAGCCTGGATTTAAGTTTCTCAGCACCGAAAGTACAAGCACTTGTACTCAAATCTTCCTTCATTACAAGTGGCGCTTCTCTTGAGAAAACTACATTGTTGTGGCTGCCTCCCCCACTTTTCTCTGAGCTAAAATTGACAATATCCTTACCACATTCATCCTCGTCACTCAGACTTGACTTTTCAGCATCAGCAGTTTCAATATCCATTTCCATCAAATCATTCTCGGAACACTGGCGTTCTTGGATATTTACTTCACCCTCAATATCCAAGGATCGGCTGCCTATTTCACTTCCGATGTCACTTTCTCTACCCACTACAAAAACCTTTTTTGCTTCCATTGTCAAGGAAACAGGGGAAACCTCAGTCCCAGACATTCTAACTTTATCCAACCCACTCAAACAAACAGATACCTCAGAAAATATTGGCAGAAATTCAAGATTCTTAATTTTCTTCCATGAAGATTTCAGCCAATTTCACAAAACTCCAACACGTATGAATTTTTTTTAAAAAAAAACCGTTAATTACAATACAATTCAGAGATCAAAACTTCATCTTCATCAGACGTTTCAATAGTGGCTAATTTCAGCTTTGTCTGTTTTGAATCAAAACTCTCGAATAATTACAAACCTGCAATCGGCCCACCATCAACAAAAACCCTACAATCAGTATATTATCTCAATCGAAAAAAAAATCCTCAAACGTCAAAAAACTCATAATCAATCGATATACAAAACCCGGAATAAATTTCACATAAATTACAGTTTTTCATTAAAAAAAAGGAATGTGGAGAAAGAGAGACCGACCTGAATAATTATTTGGGTCTGTGTGCGAGTGGTTGCCTTCTCTTTTCTATTTGTGGAGAATGATACTCTCAGATCTTTTGTTATTTATCGATATTGATTTTTAGCTATCGAAAGTTAATACAAAACGGGAAATGAATTATTTTAGTCTATTTCAAACTCATAATTTTAAAAATGATCGTTTTATTATATATTTTGCATTATATCTTATATAGTTAAAAAAGTCCTAAAATATCATTTTTATATTAACACATGTTGTATTTTCGTGATTTATTTGTTTAATTATCTATCATTTCTTTTTAAGAGTTGAGTTAACATTTGTATCTTTTTCATTCCAAACCTAACCACCAGTCGCATTTTTTGTAAATTTTCCAAAATAAAAAATAACGAGTCTTTTGATTGAATGTATACCTGCACAATTTTGTGAAAACATTATACAATAACACATAAATTACATCTTTATACTCCTCAAAAAAATAAATAAATTACATCTTTATTTATATAATATATATATATATATATATAATTTTATTAAAAGACACATAAAAGTACGTACTTTAATGTATAAAAAAATAACTTATATTCGCAATTATAATTCATTAACTGCAATGAATCACAAATCATCTATTTATTTCAATTTCAAAATATTCATGATTAAAAAAAAATTAAACCTACAAATTATCAAAAAAATCATGACAATAATCCAGTCAAATCTTTAAAAAAAATTAAAATCAAAATTAGAGCAATCAATTCTAGGCAATATATTCTAATGATTTGATATAAACAAAATTGGAAACAGAATAGGTTTGACATATCAATGTATCTATGCACACCGTTTTAAAGAAATATGATTGATGTGTTTCATGGCCGCCTCTGTACGCATGGAATTTATGAGATAATAAAATACAGAGTTTGATATGAAGAAATTGATGGTGAATTTGGTTAAAAGAATATGTGATATCTTTGTAATTTGATATGATAAAAAGATTATTTTGAAAAATAAATGTAATTGAAGACTAAAATTGATTATAGTAATTGTGTGAAGTCTATTTAAGAAAATATCTCATAAAAAATTTATGCACAAGCGTACATGGATCATGATTCAGTTTTTTTATTATTATTGAGATAAAAAAATAATAATATAATTATATTAAATATGTGATTTGCGGATGTTACAGATGATTTTTTGAATTTTTAAAAATTATAATTATGAGTAAATTATATAAAAAAAATATTATTTATTTAAATATATAAGATATTTTCATAAATATTAATTTATGTCACAAATTCGTAGTTCTAAGTATCTCAACATTTATATAGCATAGATATATTGGTCCAGAAAACCCCCAAAAAAGTTTATGTTTATAAATATATAAACATCAAAATCTACTTATATTAAAGCGTGCATCTCCTCAAAATGGTCAGTTTTCTCCCGGTTTCCGGTAACGCCCCTACAGGTGTCTCTTACAACACATCACTTCATAGGCCCAAAATCACGTGTGCTGCTTTCTTTCCTCCACATCACCCTTGACCCGCCGGTTGCAATAGCTTTATGCATCTCTTCATTTTCCTCATCCTCCTTCCTCTTGCCTTGTCTTTTGTCTTTACCCCATCTTAGAGAGCAGCGTCCAGAACATGTTCCGCTAGGCACGTTGTTTGGTCCCTCCTTTCCCCAGCTCCTCGGTGTCGCCTCTACTGTGTTTCTTCTCTACTTTTACAAATCGCTGGGCCTCTTACGACTCTTCGGTCTGCTCTCTTCTCCTCTTGTCTTGTGTACCTGGCTTTTAGAGTTGCTTCTTCTTTGGTCGGCCAGCTTCTTTGTCCTGTTTCTGCATCGTTTATTTTGCTCTCTTTGACATACTTATTTTCCTCCTCAGGTTGCCTTGGTTTATGTCTCTCCCGCGTTGCAGAGCGCAGAGCCCAACAAAAAGATTTGTTCGGTGCGTTGCCGGCGTCCTGCCTCTTCTTTCGGTTTCTCGGTTCTAAGCCTGCTGTGTGCCTTCCTTCTTCATCCCGTTGGTAAGCTTCTCCTCTGTTCACTTTGTCCCCACGTTTTAATCAGTTTGTTCTAAACTCTTGTGTTTGCTTCTCTTTTGCTCTAGCTCACGTGGTTTGTTCAGCTCCAAAAATCAACATTCAGTCACCTATGTTATAAGCCTGTATATGAGTTGCACTACATACTTCACATTTTGCATATTGCTACATCTTCTATATAGTTTTGCTTTTTAGTTTTTCTATATTTTTTTTTAAACCAGCTACTAATATTGATCTACAAGAAGTTGTACGACGGTGTCTATTTCATTTCAGAAAAAAAAAATGTAACCAAAATATTTGTTTGCTAGCTGTATGATCCTTTTTCTTGAAGGTTAGACAAAATTCATTTAAAATAGTTAAACAAACCAGGAGTGCTCATGTTAGAATCATTTAGTTCTACGAATCATTCAGTTCATCTCATTCAAGCTCCAGGCGCTTTTAATGTCTCCCTCACCTATATTTAGGAGTCAGAAGAATAAATTAAACCCATTGCTATAGTTTGTCCCATTTTAGATTACGAAGATCTACCAACAGAAGATGTCTTTCGCTATTTTTCCGCAGAATTACTGGGCTGCCAAAACAACCAATATTTTCTTTTCAAATGTGTTCAATAATATTTAGTAGATTGTGTATTGGATCCAAAAGTATTAACATTCACATATTCAGCTGCAAACAGTAATTTCTACTTACTGATTAGAATAAAAGAGGTAAATGTCCCGAGTTGTTTTCTTTGTGTTAGCTGTTTGCCTTGCAATTAATTGAGGTAATATTATTGGATATTTTCATTTATTCTCTTTAAAATTGCTTAACCTCTTATATTTGGCGACCCGTCATATACTACATGTCAGCTTATTTTTTTTTACGGTATTTGACTTTCTTCCTCGGGTTCGAATCAACAGTTAGTCACAAGGGTTCAACTATGCTTATAATGATGAGTGCATAACAGCACATTTTGTACTTTTTAGGTTTCTACTTTTGGAAAACATATTGTAAACTTTATGTGAATTATGATGTGATTATGTTACTTTACAAAATATGATGTGATACCTACATTTTGTTGTCGTTTGAAAAAAAATTAAAGATGCTCAGCAAATCAAAGATATAACAATAGTACTTTAAATATGAAGTCAAAAATTTTAGCCCTTGCATCTATTGCACACAAACACATACAACTTTGTTACATGTAATCTTCACAATGGATTTTGTTTGTAATTTCTCTTACCACATAAATACTTATATGCTTAATTACCTAAAGTTTGACATACTTGTTATGTTATAAATTTCAATATCCATCTTTTGCTAACTACAAATTCAGTATATGAACCAAACTCAATGGAAAACAATCCTTACTATATATGTATTCGATGTGAACAATATCAATATAACTATCTATTTCAGAAAAAAGTAGGCGAACTAATAGGAAGAGTTTACTCCAACCCAATATGGGACATCATCTTACGAAGAGTGCCTAATATGGAAGCAAAACTATTGCTCATACTAAACTATGCAACAGGCATTAGGACAATCCTAAATACCAACGAACTCCATCGAAACAACCATGTACATTAAATGAATAATAAAATCTTTATATTTTGTTATCGAAAATGCTTAGTCGTTGTATATGTGCGTAAACGTATTATAAACTTTAGATTAATACGAGCTCCAAACAATTTTTATTCATATACTTTAATTTCTTTTATTAGACCATCATTGTTATCTCTTATTCAACTGTCTTATGATTTAATATTAATTCTCATGTTTATATGTCGTAAAAAATACCTAGGTTACAAAATTCATAAATCCGTCAACTAGATTCTCAAAAAAAAAAATAAACATATTGGCATCCTGTTTACATAACAATTTTTCAAATTTCTTTGATTACCTTAAAATTTTTTGTGCTCTTATCGATTGTTTAATGGCTTATATCACAACTTATATTTAAGTTAAAGTTACTACATTCATAAATTCATAGTGTCAACAACATCATTAAATGTAACACCCTTACAACCAATACCAAAATATGGATACTCTATTTTCGAATTTATATTAACTTATTTATGGTGTAGATCCCTCGTTATATTTTAAGATAAAACAATACAATATATTCAATTTACAACATGTTATTAAACTTCTTCTATTTGAACAACAATTCAATCTTTTTTCTTAATTATTTTCACTTTTATAAATTCATTGTTTTTCATATTTTTCACTTTGTTAAACACAATGTCAACTTGAAATACTAATCGTTTGAGTACGGATATAGAAAAACATAAAAAATATTGTGTTCATGATGATTATAGCTTTTATATTTACATTATTAGATAAGACCTACAAAACTTAGTTACTATGAAAAAAAATATAAATACTCATATGTTATACTATAATCCTGGGTATGACACCACAAGAATTGAGGTGCCCATAACTAGTAATAATTAAAAAGCTTTAATATATATAACGAATAACAATAATAAAATGCGATAATAATAAACATTCAAATAATACATCTCACTTGGGCTCATGCCCATAAAAACGTGATTATATAATTGGCTCACGATATGATCGACTCCTGTAACAAATAATTTGTATTATTAACTCAAATTGATAAAGAATTTCATTAACATTAATTATGATCATTCTAAATTTTAGTTTAAAATATCATTAGAAGAAGAATATCACAATCATCTTTTATTTCGTGTTAACGAGTGATGTCCTTATTACGGACTCACCGTTCCATTGTTTACATTGATGACCACTTATAATATCATTTTATCAGATCCCGGCCTAAGTTCACATAGGCATGACTTTGCAATGTGATCTTGTAGCAATTCTTTCATTTTTATCTCAGTTTTACAAACTTTATTGACTCTCCATTGCAACTTATAAATTATTTTAAATTTTTATTTTCAACTAACGTAATACATTTTCCACCATAAATCTTGACTAATTAATCAATAAAAACGAGACACAAACCTAGATCCTGTTTTTTGCATCCCATAAAGCTAAAGTATCATTGGCTTTTGTGGTCTGCAGGCTTCGCATATTACCGAATCATGCAGTTATTCTATGATCTTGGGCACGACCTAATTGTTTATGTCTCTATGAGTGATCGTCTTTTTTATAATCTTGATAAATGTGTGGTTTACGTGATGTGGGTACGAAGAATTTGGATAATTTATTTTTTTTTTGCCCCTCTAGTAATGTGATTTGGAACAAGGTTCAGGATTGGATTTGGTTGGGTTGGATGACCAGTAGGAATACACTCAAGTGGTTCGACAAAGCCCACCGTGGTGCAACTCAATAACAGTTTGATGATATTGTTAAAGAGAGTGGCAACATTGGGTTGGATACAAAAAGTGGCTTGGAAATTGGTGGATGTTTGTGCAAATTCTATAATGTTCATTTAATGATCAAATAGTTATTTAGTGATACGTACTTTGTCCTCTTTGCTTAATTGAAGGGAGGGAGGGGGGGAGGGAGCAAGATAAGTTCTAATGTCGTCAAATTAATCAATCATGAATCAACCAAAATTTAAAATTGCTGATTTTCAACAGAAGCCAAATTAACCAAGCCGTACTAATCAATTGAAAACTTTAATCGCTAAAGAAAATGGACATACGAAAGAGATATCATCTCTAGACTATGAGTTGAATGAAATGAATGTTCTGACTGTCTTTTAAATATAAATATAATTAACCTTATTGGTAACTCATCTTAAATATTGTCTTTTGATATTATGTTTTGATGTGATTATCTGGTTTGATACACTGGGATCATCAGTACAAAATGAGAATATGTTTGTTTTCTTGGAAATTCTTCTTTTGGCTTATATAGTTAAGTTGAAGTGTTTTTTTCCTTGACCATATGTTGGGGGTCTAAATTGTGGGTTTTAATTTTCCAGTGGTGAAACATATGGACATCACATGTCACGATCTTATTGTCAAAGACAAAGTCTTTAAGGAATACGTTTATTCATGTTATTGGGCAATTAGTGACTCCTGATGTGCTATGCATGCTTATATAATAATTTCTTTTATATTTTAATGATGATCAAACCCATAATTATAAAAAATAATGAAAAATTACCCAGAAATTTTGAGATGAATTAAAAAATAAATAGAAAAAACATAAAAAAAAATAAAGAAACCCAAGTAGAGATTGAACTTGTAACTTGAAACTTAAGAAACTCTAACATATTTAATTATAAAAACAGATCACGACACTAAGTCTTTTAATTCTATTACGAGAAAACTTAATAAAAGTAATAAATATTTTAGATTCCACCCAAAAGATATCCCATCGAGTAATATTGCAAAGTGTCTAAAAAAATTATTTAAAAGTTTTAGTTACTGTTTTGTTCCTAATATTATTAAAGTTCATGATGATAGATCGGCTTAATTTAATTTTTTTTTATATGGAAGAATTAAATTATGGGGATTTGTTTAAGAGATGTATATTTTAACTAAAATTATTTCAATTCAATTTCCACGATTAATCTCAAAAAAATTAAAAGTAAATGGTAATTTATTTATTTTTAAAACATTACGAGTCATGTGAACTCTCTGGTTAAAAACAGTATTCACCAATGAATAATATACCTTGTTATTTTTCTTTTAGATTATATCATTTTAAGAAAATTAATATATTATTACTAAAAACACAATTTTTTTTTATCATCACAATATCAGAGTAAGGTGGATGAACGATATATATTTTTAAAATTTTTACATAGGTTTAAATCAAAGCTAGTATAAAAAAATCAACGTCTCTTGCAGATATTTATGACACTTTTTTTAGATGTGAATAAATTATAATTGAGTATTGGATCTAATTCGTGTCAAACACAAAAGCTTGATAAATGCCAACGATTGAAAATGGTCGGAAGTGTTCAATTTGAAATTAGTACACTGATACAAGCGTTGAAATTAGTACACTGATACAAGCGTTGAATGTTTGTATAATATATTTTATAATTCATTTGGTTTATATTTAAATGAGGATCAAAATGTAATTATAAAAAATAGTGAGTGACTATAACATAATTTTGATACATAAATTAAAAAATAAAAAAAATCTGAGTAGGAATGAACATATAACTTGATGTTTACAAAACAAAAACTATATCCATTGTTGCATTAAAGTTTTAACAATATATTAATATATATGATTATTAAAACGATCATGATATTAAAAATTAGTTACTTCAATATCTTTAAATTTAATAATGTAATATAAATAAGATAAATACCACGTTAATTTTAGTTTTTTTATTTAAAAAAGTGGTGTGTATATATATATATATATATATATATATACACACTTTTTAATAGGCTCCTGGGCTTTGACTCTTCCTCGTGGGGTTCTTTTTTTGGGATTGGAAGACTTCTACTGGTTGGTGCTTTCTCTTTTCTTTGTTTGTTTTCTCTGTTTTTCCATATTCTTTGTTTCTGTTTCGAGTTTCTGATTTCTTCTCCCCACAGCGGTAGCGAACAAAGGGCAAGAAAGAAGGTTGTTTTGGTTTGTTCTCCAATTCCATCTTCTTGCGATTTCTTCGCTCTCAAACCTCGTGTGTGGCGTTCCTCCTTGTTGTCATTGGAAAGCTTCTACCATGTTAGTTTTTCCCTCTTGCTTTTGTTATGCTTTTTCCCAATTTTTCTTCATTATCTTGCTCATATTTGGGGTTCCCGATTTCTTGAGGTACTTTGTTTTTGTTGGGTTGGTTTTCTTCTACTGTTTTTTTGTTTCTCTCGATTTCTCTAGCATTCTCGCGTGTGATCCTGTCTTGCTCTTGTTTGGGGTTTCTGATTTCTTGAGATTCTTTGCTTTTGTTGTCTCCGTTATTCGAAAATTCCAGTCTCATCACTGCCGTCTTGCTTGAAAATCCTTGTTCTTGTTTGGGTTTTTTGATTTCTTAGATGTCCACTATAAGGGCAGGGCCTTCTTGCATTGCATTGGGATTGGAATTTTATTTTACTCTTATTGATTGTTAACTTCTTTAACCTAGAGATATCGATCTCACTAGCTAAATGCAGTTTAGACTAGATAAGCAAAAAAAACTTTGATTGCACTCTAGAATGCTTGAGCATGATGAAAGTGGGCTCTTCCACTTTTATTAGCGAGTCTAATTCCTGTACTCAGTAGAACTCCATGCGGCTTGCATCACATGATGAGGTGAATTGGAGGCTAAATAGATTAATGAGAAATGGGTTTGTGAGAGTCTAAAATGTGGATGTTGTTACTATGAAATTGGATCAATTGCTACAATTTGATCAAATTGGCCAACATGAGATATGTTTTTATCAAATAAGAAAACAACACTACTTGACAGGTAGATTGTTGATTACATTGACCAGGCTCTCACATTCACTTTCGTTGTGGTGACTCAAGGTTGATTGTGGTGCAGTGACCAAACATAGCGATACTCTTTTTTTAAAAAAATTATTGAGATATGCTATGAGAAATAATAGGAACATTATTTATGGTTGGTACATTCTTGATAATTTCCGAGTATATTAATTGTGGTTGTGTAGAATAACCGCTTGGTCTCTTGATGTATTGATCATGTTTTTTTTTTAATAAAACATATTTACGGTTGGTACGTTCTTGATTACATTTTCTGTAAAGAGATTAGATTGTGCCACCATTTCCTGCTTCTGATTTTGAAGTCATGCAATGGGAAAGGCTGCAAAGTGGTTGCAGGGGTTGCTTGGAATGAAGAAAGGCAAAGAAAACGTGGGGGACAACTCGAATTATGTTGAGAAAAAGGAGAAGAAAATGTGGAGTTTCGCTGCAAATTCCAGCAAGGTCTCGGTTGGACTGAGTCAGATTCCGATTACTAATCCGGCAACCGACTCGGGATGGCTGAGACAAACAAGGAACAGAACAAGCACACAACTGATGTGGCTGCTGCCACTACAGCCGCTGCTGATGCGGCTGTCGCAGCTGTGCAGGTGGCGGTGGCGTCAAATATAAATATGAGCCAAAGATTTAATAATTGAAATTGATCGACAATTAATGTGAAATATTTGGTGCAGAGATGTACACTATTTAGATGCAAGCTCGATGTAATGTTTTAACGGTAGCATCTTATTTTTTGACTTCTTTATATAACATATATATATATGTATATACAAACCAATATCGATTTCATAAAATGAATTATTTCTTGAGCTTCCCTAAAGTTAACCAATGAAATCAAACATGAATTTAACCATGTTTTAAATTTATTATTTTTCGGAAAAAAATAAAATTAAACCCTCCATATTTACATCAGTGTGGCTAACAAGTAATTTTTTTCAAATATTTAAAAATGAAGTACAAATTTACGGTATTTTGTTCCTTGTTTCTGTTGTGTAAAAGCATCGCAATATATGATTTTTTTTATATAAAAAATCATTTTTCTTATTTTCAAAACCATCCACTGTAAAATGTCGAAAACCGAACTACGTGCCGGCCATCAAATTATTTTATGACCTTGACGAATGTATAAAATATTGATCACAATTTATTAAATTCAACAAAACCAAATATGCATATGTATCTACTACCAAATATTAAATAGGATGAGATGACGAGTACATAAAAACTCTTTCGATAAAAAAAATATGATACCGAAAATATCTTAAATCAGAGCTTCTACTTAAATGACAAATAATCAAATAAATACAATGAATATTTACACTTGTTGTATTGTATATATTTTGTCGTTAGTCAGTATTTTTCGGTGTTACAATAACATTTAAGTAAAAAGTTATTAGAACAGAAAAATTATTTAAGTTAAAGACTAAAATGGTAAATTGATCGATAGCAAAATAAAAAATAAAACAAAAAATAAAAAATTTGTACATAACAATATTGAAAATGTAATTATTTTCCACGTAATTAGAAAATTAGACTTGATCATAATACACGTTAAAATTTATGTTAGCAAACCAAATAATAATATTTTGGTGGAGTTTTTATTACCATTTACTAACACAGACAAAACTAAGATTTAATAATTAACTCTTTCGAATTGTGATGATATATAACGAGTCACTTTAGGTTGATGTGTAAAAATTTACAATATTATATTAAATTTTTGTAGGAAAAAAATTACAAGATTATCATTGTTTTGGACATTATAAAAGAAAGAAAAGTTAGAAGATCGATCGAGTAATGTGTTTTTTTCCTTGGGAACAAAGGAATTTGCATTATATATATGTGTATATGTAGGTGTGCAACTTTCTCGACTTCAAATATCAAAGTAAACAAACTAAATAAATCTATACATTTCTATATATATAATATCATATAAAAACTATTAGCTCGAAAATCTGCCTTAGAGATAATTATATATTATTATTGATTATATATATAATTTACCAATTTTTTCAATCGTTCTAACTAATGCTTCCTATAAAATAAAAATATAAATTAATATTCTTTAAACTATAGGCCATATGTATTTTTATACATAAATAAACATTAAATTGTTTAACTAGATGATAAAACTTCATATTGACACGTTTGTTTCCCTCTAAAACACTTACATGACAATAATATCTTCTTTCCCCTATACCCATAATTATTTATTGTGGCACTCTTTATATAAAAAGTTTATAATTCTATTATTTGTTTCTTCTTCCGAAGTTCATAGGCCGTTATCCAACCCTTTCTTATTAACCACACAAATATTGTTATTTTTAAAATTAGTTAAGAACATGAATTCATTTCATTACGAAAACATACACGCGTTTCCAAAATTGCTCTATTGTTTATAACAATGTTCATTCCATTGACACGTGACATGAAGAAATGATGACTAGCTTTTTTTGAACATCACAGGTGTCAAAAATACACCAAATGTTGTGGTAACTCGGGTCTCTGAGTAAAAATTATAGCTTGTAATTTACCACATATCAATAGATACAGATGACTAACCTGTTTTTATTGCAATTGACAAAACAACTAAGACATTTAATATAAATTATCTACGACTCAACATTTCATATAATATATGAAAATTCACTTGGCATGCTCTATCTTACTTTATATATACTTATGTGCTTAATTACCTGAAGCTTAACATACTTGGTATGTTATAATTTTTTAATACCCATCCTTTGCTAACTACATGTTTAATAATAAATCAACAAAATTCAATGGAAAACAAACCTTACTGTACATATATCGACTATGTACAATGTCAATACAACTGCCTATTTCAAAAAGAAGTTGAAGAACTAATAAGAATATTTTACTTTATGTTCTTCTATATCCTTACTCAAACGATTAGTATTTCAAGTTGGAACTGTGTTTAACAAAGTAAAAAATATGGAAAAATAAGGAATTTATGAAAGTGAAAATAGTTAGGAAAAATATTGAATTGGTGTTCAAATGGGAGAATCTTAATAACATATCTCAAATTGAATACAAAGTATATGCTCATTTTAAAATCTAATGAAGGATCTACTTCGTAAATAGTTATTATAAATTCGAAAATAGAGTATCTAAAGTCGATACATGTGCAGTAAAGATTGTTTTCCATTGAATTTTGTTTATATATTGAACATGTAATTAGCAAAGGATGGGTATTGAGAAATTAAAAACAGCAAATTTTTTTCCCTTTGTATCCACATCACTCGATCGATTTCCTAACTTTTCTTTCATTTATAACTTTCACAAAAATGACAATCTTGCAAATTTTTTTCTACAAAAATGTTAAATAATATTGTAAATTTTTACACCTCAACCTAAAGTGACTCGCTATATATTATCACAATTCGAAATAGTTAATTAGTAAATCTTAGTTCTGTCTGAGTTAGTAAATGAGAGTTATGAAAATCCACTTAGCACCCATCATCTTCCCCGATATAAATTTCGTAAATTCATTAGCGTCAACCATGTCATTAAGTGTGACATCCTTACAACCACTACCCTGATTTAAATATAGATACTCTATTTTCGAATTTATAATAACATATTCAAGGAGTAGATATATGATTAAATTTTAAGATGAACAAATACTATATATTCAACTCGAGACTTGTTATTAAAATTCTCCTTTTTTAATACCAACTCAATCTCTTTCCTAACTATTTCAATTTTATAAATTCTTTGTTTTTCCATATTTTTTTACTTTGTTAAGCATAATGCCAACTTGAAATACTAATCGTATGACTACAGATATAAAAGAAAATAAAAATTACTATAATCAAAATACTTATGCTTTTTAAAATTAAATTATTAAATAAGACCTACACAAATATGAACATATGGTTAATTGGTCTAGATAAATATAAATGCTCATATATTAGACTACAAACCTGGGTAAAACAACTCAATGTGCTCTAACCTAGTATATATATAAATGAAATTGGCGTAGCATTTTCAAAACTCGCCATACTTCTAGTCATATGCCCTACGGCATACGTCTAATTCATCCACGCATGCAACAATTTCTCCATCCTTCGACTAACAAAAATCCCTAGTTTTCACTTTTTTCTTATCGGCGATCCGATCGTCTATCTGGCTGATTTTCTTTTTTTACGACTGATTGAGATTATTGGATTTCGTTGAGAAATCAGCTAAGATGGATGAAGAGTACGATGTGATTGTGTTGGGGACGGGTCTCAAGGAATGCATTCTCAGTGGTCTCTTGTCCGTCGATGGTCTTAAGGTTTCATTTATTATAATTATTATTTCTGATTTAATTGAAGCTCCATTTTTCCTTTTTTTTTTGTTCCCCCCTTATCATGCGTACGAATTGTATTTATTCAGATTTATCTGATTCTTGTTCTGATGAGTGGTTTTTTATGGGAAATTTGGGAAATGGATCTAGTGTTAATTTCAAATGATCTGGCTGATTATGAATGCTGCCAATTTTTGGCCTATTACATATTTACATGTATTCGATTAAAATTTTTGCGGAAATAATTGGGATGAACCACACGATGCCGCCGGGAGGCAAATCCATTTCCTATATATTTACTCGGTCACGTTATCGGTAGTCGTTTGGTTGAATTTTTTTAATGCATTTATACTTTGGTTATATTCCTTCAAATGGGCACTAAGTTGATATTTTCATGCAAACAGTTGCAAAAATTTCCTGATAGAATAAGAGGACTCAAACTCCGAGGAATAGCTAGCAGGTGCGATAATTTTGACATTGATGGCACAAATCTGATAGGCTCTAGAAAATGAGGTGGGATTTGTTAATCACGTTCGGATTTGGATTGACATAGTATGTGAGTGGTATCTGAAAATTTGCTTAGTGAGTGCTTTATTTGGAGGCTTCTTCACTTCATGCCCACCATATATGGTACAGAAACTTTCGTTTTCACTTTCACCCTATATTCTTGTCACATGTGCTGGAAGTTCGAAATCTATGTTGAACAACTTAACCAAATGCTTAGTTTAATGACAGAAGGGAGCATTAATCCATAAAAACCCTTGATATTAGCTAGAACACCATGAAAGTGGAAACCCCAGCTGTGCTTAGTGAGTGCTTATTTTACCTTGGCGGATAGGCAGATTATGTATATGTAAACTGTTTTGAAGAATATAAGGGTGTAAACTGATGCAATTTAGGGGTCAATACCTTACTTCACATGAGTCTGAAGGAACAAAGAACAGTATACTATACGCTCTTGTTAATATCAAATAGGTGTTATCAAATATATTGATGGGGTAGCTCATGATTATGTCAAAAACTTATTTGGTTCTAGAATGGTGAAGATATAATCATTGGTGTATTTTCCATGTTGCTTAAGTGATGCCATGCATGATGCCATGATTTATTTTAAAATTTTCTCTTTGTAAAACTTATCTAGTTTCAAAAGTTGGCAGGGTCAAAATATATTTAGCATTTTTTGTATACAAGTAATAAAAGAGTAAAAAGGTAAAAAAAAAAATTAATATGTTATAGATAGCATTAATAGATATTGACATGCATAAATTGTATACTCATGTATTCTTAACTACTTATGAAATCTATATGTAATGCAGATTTAAGTTTTGTAGATTTCTCGCCAATTATTCATCATTACCACAGTGCCTTTGAAAATTTTATTTCACTCTTATTGGGCTTGACATTGTTATGCCTTTCAAATTAGGTTCTACACATGGATCGGAACGATTATTATGGTGGAGAATCAAGCTCTCTCAATCTCATTCAGGTATTATTATATTTTGTTTTGGCTAGAGAACCGATGCTAACAAACATCTCCATTATGCATTCAAGAATTTGAATGGAATTCTCATTTTCAGTTATTATTATTATTGGCTTTTTTATGCAGCTATGGAAGAGGTTTAGAGCGAGTGATAAGCCACCAGCTCACCTGGGTCCTAGCAGAGATTATAATGTTGACATGGTCCCTAAGGTTTTTATTATTTGTGTCTTGTTTGACGTCATTTTGAAGATTTTGTTCCTTTAGCTTTCTAGCAACGAACGATGCCACTAAGACTCATTCATTTTCTCAGTACATTATGGCAAACGGTGCACTTGTGCGGGTACTAATTCATACTGATGTTACTAAATACTTGTATTTCAAAGCTGTTGATGGCAGTTTTGTGTACAATAAGGGGAAGGTAAAAACATAGGCTTTTTCTTTGCTTAGTTCTTTGTCACAAATTTATGTTGTTTAGATTATCTAGAATTTTTTATTCTGGCTGGATTTTGCTGTAAATAAAATGTAACAGATTCACAAGGTGCCTGCAACTGACGTGGAGGCCCTCAAATCGCCACTTATGGGCATCTTTGAGAAACGACGTGCTCGAAAACTGTTCATCTATGCCCAATGTTACAAGGAAGATGATCCTAAAACACATGAAGGGATTGATTTGACTAGAGTTCCGACCAGGGAGTTTATTGCGTATGACCAATGACTTTACGTATACGTTATTTGTTATCACTCTAGGAACTTTTATCTGAAGACAAACATATATATATGTGGGTGCGCACGCGCGTGCAGTCTTAGTCCATCCTTATATTTCAAGGATCCTTTTGTGTAGTCTGTGATAAGATTCCCTATGGACCTGCGTGGAGTCTGGCAAGATACTTTCATCTTTTGAGCTCACTAGGTTGGCTAATGTAATTTGTGCACTTTAATTTTATTTTTAAAAATTGCAGTGGAAGTATCAAGAAGTTTAGTATCAAAGGGTTAACAAAGACGAGGTGGATCGAGATGTGTACTTTACAGTGTTGTGCATTAGTGATTATTTTAGCTTACCCAAAGCAATAAATGAGGTTAAATTTACTCTGAGGACTCTTTGCAATGTATTTGAAACTGTCAAGATTCAAACATTATAGTTTTTCCACTGTTATCTCATTGATGTTGAGTGTATTTCCACAAATTTTTTTATATCTTGTATTTGGTGGGATCTTTTTCCTCAATGTTAATCTTTCCACGGGGATTTGTCTTTAAGCATTATGCAGAACCTGTCTTTGTAGCATGATTAATATCTTTATCAGTTTGTTGTGATAAAGAAAAATATATTTTAACCTATTCTTGAACTGCATATTTTCATTTTATGAGACTATATACATGCAAGATATTGGAGGTACAAAAAGAATCCTTTTTCTTTACAGGCAGCATTTAAGTACTATAATGTGCTTCTCCATGGGTATCTGGTAACCATGTATGTAGGTGTAAGATTGGCAATTTGACAGCAAAAGCAATAAAAAAATCCATACATATTTCTTCAATCCATTATGTTTATTTAACCATTCTGGTTTCCAATGAATAATATACTCAGTTCTTTAAAACTTGTGATACCATCAACTTGTTCTGAGACGAATATTGTATCCCTCCGACAGCAAGTATGGTCTTGATGACAACACTGTGGATGTCATCGGTCACGCGTTGGCTCTTCACAGAGATGACCGTTACTTGGATGAACCAGCTTTGGATACTGTGAAAAGGATGAAGGTAATTCTTGCTTGGACCTCAAGAAAGTTCTCAGTTCCACTTTCTTTTTCTTGTGCTCTTGAAAAGGCAATTGAACATGGGACTTCTGATGTCCCTTTCTGAAATATCTCGTTGTGTTAAAGCTTTATGAGGAGTCTTTGGCCCGCTTTGCGGGAGGATCACCGTACATCTATCCATTATATGGCCTAGGAGAGCTACCCCAGGTTTACCTCTTTATTCTGGGTTCATGCACCAATATTTTTTTTTTATTAAAAGTGTAATTGGTTGTGGATGCATGAGATCTTCGCTTTGTTTTTTATCCTAAGTAAAAATTATTCCCTTTTGCATTCTGCCTTGATCTTGTTTTCTTCTCTCAGATATTCCGTCTCATGTTAGCTTCTTTCTCTGCTACTTAATATTTCCAGGCATTTGCTCGCCTTAGTGCTGTATATGGTGGGACCTATATGCTGAATAAGCCCGAATGCAAGGTAATTTACTTCATGTATTTCTCTCTTGTTCACTCCATTCGTTGTGGCATCAGCCTATTACCCCTCTCCAACAAAGTCAGCATACAAAGGAATCTATTGTGTACAGACTACAGATATGGGAATGTTGAAAGAAAATGATATTGAAATTAGGTTCGTTGATTGTTTCACTAAAGATTATCGGACTTGTAATTTTACTCTCTAACTACCAATTTCTGCTGGCATGCAATTATCTTTCCCACCATTGTTATATTGATAGAAAATCTTCAAAATGAAGACATTTCTGGGTGAAAACTTTGACTTGGAAGCATACTAATATGAATTTGTTGTTTTGGGTTAGAATTATTGGAAGAAGGTAACTCTCCAAAAGGGGATGGAACCTACACTACACTGAACTTAAACTTGTAATTTATCTATGGTATATTTTGATGGCATACCTCATAGAACAAGACTTTTGGTGTTTGACAGTTGAGTATTTAACTTTTTTTGGTGAGAAATTCCGTTTAACGTACCATTATAACGGGGTTTTCTAGAACTCGTGGTTGTCATAAAATGTGTTACAGTAGTTTCTTTTTTCTTTTTCACATTTTTTCCAATTGGTCATTCTTTTGTTTCTTTTATTATTTGTTATAATCGGTAGTCATATGTTTTCTTAATTGCAGTTACAGTATACTTTTTTTATTAGTATCCTGCTTATCACTGAGTATGAGCTCCAATTGTTATACCTTTAGTTATTGCTTGCTACATTTCTTCTTGGTTTTGTTGGTTTTTGGTTGTTTAGGGTGATTTAATGCTGTGACTGCTGACTTGGAATTGGTCAAATGTCAGGTAGAGTTTAATGATGAAGGCCAGGTGATTGGTGTTACATCCGAAGGGGAGACGGCCAAGTGCAAGAAGGTTGTATGCGATCCTTCCTACCTTCCTAATAAGGTAATCCTCTTTCTTAATTCGAATTGTACCAGCTTCAATTTGTAGTGATCTTGTTCTGAACCTCTGCATGTAATTTTCTAACATTTTACCCTTTTGAAGTGCTCAGTTATTTATATAATCTCAGTGTGCCTTCGATACACTTTTAACACCCAAAAATAGTTTTTCCTAGAAAGCAATCATTTTGGGAGTTCTAAAAGCAAGCGGGTTATGTCTTTCACTCCTCTAGAAATTATAAATAGGTAAAAAGTCTTGTTTGAAAGCTTATGTTTATGAATGAACAATAGATATAATAGAATAACTTTCAAAACATAAATAAGGACTCCATTTAGTTTTTGGTTGTCTCTATTTTTTGTTTTATCAAAATTTCTCCCTACATGTTTCTTTTTTTCATACATATGTTTTACTTATTTAATTATTTTAAAATAATTTAGTATTTTTTATTGTTAAAATTAAGCTCCCCGTCAATTAATGTTTACCGTGGAAGCTTAAGGTTTTATAGACGAATATTAAGAAGTGGAATGAAGAGGTATTTGGGAATTTATAAGTGCGGGGTGTGGAGATGGAAAAGAAGATATGTGAGGTGGACGAGAAGATTAGTGAGGGCCAAGGATCAATCACTCTGGTGAATGAGAGAAGAGAAGCTAGATGCGCCGTAGAAGACTTAATCTGTTAAAGAAACCAAATAATCAGTCAACATGCTAAGATTAAATGGGTCAGGGAAGGGGATTGCAGTACAAATTTTTTTCACTCACTACTCAATACGCGAAGGAGCAGAACTATCATCAATAAATCAGAAAGGGTTGATGGATCGATTATTTGAGACAGAGAACATATTGAGATTCATCTAATAACATGGTTCGTCGGAACGGTTGCGGTGCTTGGAACGACAACTACTGTTTCAGTTCCAATATTATGTCGCGGGACAATTGTATACAAAAATTTAATAAATTCAAAAAATTAGTAAAAAATTTTAAATATAAATTACATTATACTAAAGCATAAAATATATGAAGTTATTACAAATTAATATATCTATACAAAACTATTTTACAATAATAGCACAACAAGAAATACACATTAAAAATTATAACTTACCAAAGTTAATAACATGAGGAGTGACGCGGAGGAGCGAAATCATTGTTATATTCTCCATGAGTAACCCGTTGATTAAATTGATTTCGAACATTTGGATATTGACGTAATTGTCTATAGGGATATTGATTAGATTGAGATGACAAAAAATAATTAGAATGGGATGATTGATTTTGTAATAGTATTTCGTCACGACGATTATGGTATCTGAATCCACGATACCCACTAGAACTATCAGCTGTACTTGAAGATCTATACTCGGGACCATGATGTTCAACACCACGCCATATAGATGATGAATATTCATTGTATCTATCACCAATATATTGAGATGACCCATAATCAAATCCACGATGTCTAATTCCACATGTACCAGATGTTGAAAAATCAAATGATCTATTAAAAGAATCGTGTCTAGATTTATAATTACCCTGATATCCATATCCATCTGATTGATATCTAGTCGGATCATACCCAACATGTTGAGAGAACAAGTTACGTTCCGTTCCACCGTTAAAGCGCCGCTATAACGTCGAAGAACAGCGCTACAAAGCAATCACCGATTTGCCCTGGAACTTTGGAACGTCAGTGATCGTTCCCGTTCCGGAACCGGCGTTGCGCCCGACGATACATGTTTAGTAAGGGCTTCGGTTGTTTTTTTTTCAAAACAGAATAGAAGATATTAGGGATTTGATTGTCGGTCCTGCTTCTTATTTTTTAGGGCTTATGCTTTGGCTTTTTTTCTAAACCAGTTTTGGGCTTTTCTTTTTTCTAAACCAGCTTTGGGCTTTTTTTTCTAAACCAGCTTTGGGCTCTAAGCTTTGAAGCCAATTTTTGTTAAGAATAGAGAAACTGGTCTAGTGAAATACAGAAGCGTGCTTTTTGTCGCCTCAGGAAAGCCGCGCGCCTTGCAAGACTGCAAGAGGCGTGCGCCTGGGCTCGCCTCTTGCAAGGTCGGCGCCTGGGTGGTTACCAGGTTCACGCTTTTTACAACTATGTTATTAGGGACATGGTGGTGGAGATTTTCTAGTGAAGAGGAGTCAGTATGAAAAAAGATTGTGATTAGCAAATATGAGACACAGATTAACGGTAGGGACGTGGTATTGCGAGAAGTCTTACCTTCGGAAGTCCATGAAAATTTATCTCCAGATTCTATCCAGCTTTTCTTCAGTCAGTGAGATCGGTGGTCAAGGGTAGATAAAATTAGGTTTTGTGAAGATACATGGTGGGTTTTTTTATTTTCAGGATCTTTAGCCGTCTTTATTCCATATTTAAACGGTCTAGAATCATCATATTTCTTACTTTGCACAATTCAATTCTTCATCCAACTCTTCTACTCTATCTTGACATTTTTATTTTAGGCGGGATCTCTAGGATGAAGAGACATTTGAGTTAGGTTCTTTGATCGAGTATTTACTTAGGGTCAGATTGATCGAAGGTGCAGAAGACGAGAGGGAGTGGGGTTGGGATTCTTCATGGTAGCTTTTAGTAAAATGTTTCTTCAAGTCTTTATTTTCAGATTCTAGTCATCATTCTTTTTCTCTTTATCAAGCTATTTGGAAAACGTCTATCCCATGGTGCAAGTATTCTTGTGGATTGCAGTGCTTGGGAAATTACCATCTCTGAGATGTTGCAAAAAATGTTACTTCTTGTTTTCTGTCCAAATTGGTGTATATAATGTCGGCAAGTGGCGGAGACTTAGGACCTTTTGATCATCCATTGTCTTTTTTCACGTTGTATTTGGTTTAGAGCTTTGGCGGAATTCGGCTTGACTTGGGTATCTCCAAGATCAATATGAGATTTGTTTGGGGCGGATCTTGGACGGGATTTGCGGATGAGGGGCATACTTTTTTGGTATATGGTGGTTTACTGTTTGAGTTGGCTCGTGTGGATAGAGAGGAATAGGTGTATCTTTGAAGATCAAGAAGACTCGATTGAGGATTGTTGGGACAAAATTAAATTATGGGTTTTATGCTAGTGTTCAAATCATTCTTGATCTCATATTTGTATAAGAATTGAGGTACATTATTATGTTGCTTTATTTTGAATATGGATCTTACTATGTTTGTGGATCTCTGCTTCGTTTTTTGTGATTATTTGTATTAATCAATAATATCGTTTCTTATCAAAAAAAATTTATAATGTTTACCGCTAATTATAAATTTTTTCATGATGTAATTGAACTTATTTTTTATATATTTCTTAATTGATATTCATTATTTTAAATCTAACCATTTAATTTATTAAATATATTTTTATGTATTTTTATTTCATTATGATTAAACTTATCTAAAAAGTAATATTCTGCTTATTTTAACAATTAAAAATTTTTCTTTATTTTTCCTCCTAAATAGTCACTTGTTTCAGTTTGCAATTTAAAATACAATGTACCATTAAACATGTAGTCATAGGTTAGGAAAGCCAAATCTTGTTTCAAACATTATTTTCTTGGATATACAATTATACATGTACCATTATGATAAATAATACAATGAGGCTTTTACAGGTGAGGAAGGTTGGAAAAGTTGCCAGAGCTATAGCTATCATGAGTCACCCCATCCCAAATACCAATAATTCTCATTCGTCGCAGGTTATTCTCCCTCAGAAGCAGTTGGGCCGGAGATCAGATATGTAAGTAACTTTACTCACTTGTACATATTACTGTTTTGCTTTTTCTAGAGTAATTGTACCTGTGAGGTCATGTAGTATGTTTCTCATTGTGGGAAATGTGATGATTTTGTTAGCTGAGTATTTTCTGTTGTTATGTTTGATTCATTGTACCAATAATCACATCATATTAAGGACTGTCAGACAGAATTTGCGGAATTTTCATTATAAGAAGAATGGAGTTCTGGTGTGTGTGTGTGTTTGTTTGTGGGTGGGTGGGTGGGTGGATTGGCCCTCAGTTCTTTGTGAATTAGGTCTGTGGAAGTTGGTGACACAAGGACTTTTCTTGGTCTCGAGGGCGAAGGTCTGGAGTCATATTTCGTGTGATAATGCTAGCAATAAATCAGTTGTCACAGTGTCTTACTGTTGTATGTGTTTGATATGTTATTGTGGTCTTAGCTAATGATAAGGAATCAAAGTAGTGATCCATTTGGAGGGAATCCTCAAGATTGCAAAAGATGTCTGTATTTTTTGCTGAAATTATGCACTTTTAATTAACTGTCATTCACAAAACCTGATTGTCGGTCTCGTAGTTATTAAAGTGTCCAAAGGCGGAGGGGTTTGGCGAAGCCCAACCTGTACCTAGTTCCGACCTCTTTCTGAAGTGTCTCTTAAAAGGTTAAAAACATTTTTCGCAATATTTTGCATAAATTAAAGTTATATATGTGACGTGATAATATTTGATATTAATTTACTAATTGATACTTGTTCTCTCTTGTTGCTCAATTGTTTGAAAAGTACAATCAAATGTTGGATGATATAATCGTCTTCACTAATTTATATTTTAAAATATTGTACCTAAGTGTAAACGCCTAGACTACAGGTCACTTGTGCACCTTGTGCTTTAGTAACGAGTGAAGTAGTTATTAAGGGATGGGTGCGATATACATTTCTATTTTCTGCTTAATGTTTCTATTAGGCACCACAATGAAAAGGTTGTATGGGTTGGTAATTTATTGAACAACGTTTGATTTGTTCCCATTAAAGGCTTAAAGAACTAGTTGGTCTAGAGCATTGCAATTATTTGACCATTGAAGTAGGAGTTATAAACTTCTAGCAAAGAAGTATGGTCGATGAACTTGGGAAGCTAATGGTTGCAATGACTGTCTGCAATGTATCTCCTATAATTTGCTGGGTCACCGAAAAGATAACTTTTTGAAAGCTAATGCCATTTGTAATATTTAATGGTTGCTCAAGTGTGCTAATTTTTATGACATAAATCCAATCTTTCCTATTTTGTAGTTTTTGGAATTTTGATTTCCTGTGTTTTCTGCTTGTATTCTTGACCCATTTTTGAAAATAAACTTGACACTTTGGGATAATTTGCAGCCTAGCTGTTTTACTTCTTACCAGTTTTCGGTTTTAATGTTTTACAATAGTTATTAATTGCCTACGCTTTGGTTATATTACACATTTACGATAAGATGTTACTTTTTGGTTCTACAGGTATTTGTTTTGTTGCTCTTACTCTCACAATGTTGCTCCAAAAGGGAAATATATCGCGTTTGTGTCAACAGAAGCAGAAACCGATCACCCTGAGACTGAACTGAAGCCTGGTATTGAAATTCTTGGACCCGTGGATGAGATTTTCTTTGACACCTATGACAGATATGAACCAGTCAACGAGCCTTCTCTGGATAATTGCTTTATATCTACAGTAAGTTTCTAGCAAATTTTGTTTCTGTTCAAGTGCTTGATAAAATTTTTTTTTTTGTTTATATATACTCATTCAACTCTATGTGACAGAGTTATGATGCCACAACTCATTTTGAGTCCACGGTGGTGGATGTCCTGAATATGTATACCTTGATCACTGGAAAGGTGAGACTTAAATTCTCTAGTTCAGTATTTAACTCTGATGTTACCTTTTCAGAGCAAATTTTAATTTTACAAACACAGCCTTGTAGAAAATTTTATTCCCTCGTAAAGAAGTTTATACTTTATATGAACGCACTAGTAGAAACGATGCTGCACTAGTGTACTGAAGCTGGTGCATGATGCCAATTCTCTTCTGGATATCACGTTACACATTAAATCTATGAATATCCACTCCCTGTGCCTGATTAAAAAGCATTAGAATCATTTTATCATCCTCTTGAAGCAATGTTAGCGTGTTTGGTGGAACCCGTTGATTAAAAATTTTGGTCATTATGACATTACTTCATAGATTCATTCTGGTCAACTGTTGTCTCCTTTCTGGGATGAGCGATGGGGAAAGTTTCTTCTGACAAAAATGATACCGCATCATAGTCCATAGATTTACTTAATCAGTCATATGCTTAGTCTACTGGAATGTCTAAACACTTATGTTGTTGGGTGAAATTGATGTTGTAAAGATGGGAACCGTGTATTAACTATGTATTATCTATGTTGTACTTTTGGGAGATTTAAACCGATTAATGGAACTAGATTGTAAAATTGAATAACTTGGAGCGGAAGGTTATTTTCCTGTTTTCATTTTGAGACATCAGCTTGCCATATGAAACTCGAAAAATGGTAATTGATCTCTTTCATCTCCTGTTGCAGGTTCTTGATCTTAATGTGGACTTGAGTGCTGCAAGTGCTGCTGAAGAGTGAGAAAACTGTTTGTACTTAGCACTTTTGTGTGCTAATTTATTCCCTGTGATGGAACTCAGTATTAAATGTTATCGACCCGACTGTTTTTGTTGCTAATATCTCAAAACATTTGTTCAGATTGCGTTGTTTTCTTCCATAATTTGTTTGGATTCAAGTTCTTTGTGGCAAGCAGCAAAGTAATCTTGAATTAGTTAATTAATTAAAGAGGTGGAGCACTCTAAAAGTAGATGAATAAATTAATCAGAATAATTGACTCGCTTTTTTAGCAACTCTTGATAAAATTATATACAGTGAACATCACAAGTGTTTCCTTATCTAGACATATGCTATATATACTTTGTGAATGTTTAATATGTCTGGACTTGTTGACAATCATAGTAAACGAACATGTTACGTGTTCGTAACGGTTTATTTTTGTATATGTTTTGTGTGTTTCTATAGTATATGTTTCTTTAATTAAAAAAGTGTAAACAATATTTTTTAAAAAATAAAACAGAAACTAAACACTGGTATAGGGTTATTTTGGAAATTTAGAAATTGGGCATATAAAAGCAAAGCCGACACCATTGTACCAACAATTTGTGGGACAATAAAATTGTGATTGGCCAATCATTCTACATGGATTTTGAACGTGTTAAAGGCTAAATTTGGTTATGTAGTTGAATTACTTTATTTGAAACATTTGTTATTATTATTTTTAGATAACATTTGGGGCGATGAATAAGATTATTAAGAGATGAATGATAAGTGCATTAAAATAGAGATGTGTGATATATAAAGATGAATAATATATTATTTGATATGTTTTTAACTTGCATGATTATTATGTTTATTATTTTATAATAACTATCTTAATTGTTCTTACAAGATCTAATCAACCATTATTATCAAATGATATCATTGTTATAAAATTTCATTCATATCATACATATTTATTATATTTTCACGGACCGGAACTTGGCACGCGAATCAACGTGTAATGCTTGCAAGAGGTTAAGTACAACCCGGAAAGATTTATCATGTTCTAGCCTCACATGAACAGAGAGAAGTTTAGAAGATTCTAGAGCATTCAAGAGTTTGGTGGAATCGTCTAGGTTGTTCTTGAAGAGCCTTGAACATCCTAGAATAGTGTAGGAGGATCCAGAATATTCTAGACATGACTAGTTAATGCTAAGTTAATCTAGAGTGTTGCAGTACTTGGAACACTCTATAATAATGTAGTATATGGAAGACAGTAAAATAGATCACTCTATAATCTTCCAATTTGTACATAATTGTAAAATACTCTAGAATCATATGGTGAGAAGTATAAATATGCTAGCACACTTCATTTATAAAAACCTCCCAAGTTTATCAAGTTATAGAAACAATACATTTTCTCAAAATCTATCTTGAATTCTCTTGTGCTCTTATTTTGTTAAGGTTTACTTGAGCATCTTTTGGCGAAGATTGCTCAAGTGCCGCAAGGTACTTTGATCTAAAGAATCTTGTTATAGAAGAATGTGTAATGCAACCCATATCTTATATCATCACGAGTCAATTGATGAAATTTAGATGACTAAAAAATGAGAGAAACATAAGATGAATAAAAAGTTATGCCTCATATCACTTTTATCAACTAAATCAAACTATATCTTAATAAATGAATTATCTGAACACAAACAAACATTAAATTTTTTTCCACATTATATATCAACTATTTATGACAAAATTTTCTAGTTTATTTTTGCATTTACTTTCAACAAGGATCAATAAATTTTTTGAGAATTTTTTTGTTATGCATATTATATTTTGTTATTTGATTATATAAATTTATCTTTTACATGATAATCAATCAATTCTACGAGTTAAACATCAATTTTGATCATGTTAGGCAAACGATCGATGGATCCATGCAAGTTAGAGAGTGTGTTGGGTAGTGTTATGACTCTTCATTATATATTATGTTAGTCTTCGAATTAAACAACGATTGAGAATAAAATCTTCGTTCCAAGAATTGAAGAACAAAAGTTGTGATTTGGTTGTTGTTGATGATCAAAGGTGGCGAGCAACTATATCTATATATGATTTTATTGAAACTGTGAATCCACGCTGGTAATGTATTTTTCACTTTCTTTAACGTTGAGCCATCAATATATAACATTATTTGCTATGAGATGTTTAATGGTAGGGTTGTGATTTTTCATTTGAACTGCTAGAATTTTTTTGTAAAAATTTTGTTTTTTTTTTACATTTATATCAATTATAATGGACAAACTTAAGCGCCCATCATTAGTAAAGGTAGACTCTTTTGTTATACTATATGATATAATAATTAATTTAATTATGTAAATATTTAAGTACCACATGATGAGAATTAAAAACCAATTATGTCATCACAAAAATTACCGTGAGACGGTCACACGAATCAATTTTGTGAGACATATATTGTATTTATGTCATTAATATTAAAAATATTACTCTTTATTGTAAATATAAATATGATTGACCCGTCTCATTAATAAATAATTATGAGATTATCTCACAAGAGACATACTTTATATATATATTATAATATTTTTGAAATTTCGTGAGCCATACATATATCAGGAGTATGTAGACCACGAATAATTCAATGCTGCTCCTTTCTAAATTCTGACCTTTCATCTCTCAAGAGAACTCACGAAGGAAATTTTTTTAAGAAAAAGAAATTATTTAATAATTCAAATATGATTGTTATTTGTTACTGATATTAATATATATTATTTATCTATTTATATTTTAATTTTAAAAAAAGTAAAGGATAAGAAGAAATTGACGTGGGAAGTTAAGCTTAATTGTTGTTGGGTGGACAGAGAGCTTGAGCCGTGTGCTGCAAATGAAGACTGCGGTAACCGTATCCTCCACTGCTGCCATTGCCGGTAATTATAATGATGCTGGATCACCACGATCGTCATCTTCCTCCCCCGTTAGACACAATTGTTACAACCGCCGCCGCCAGCAATCGCTATGTCTGATCAGTAGCTCTTCTTTGCTAGCATGCCAACCCCGAGGCGCTTTATATAGATTTTATTGCTCATCGTCATCCACCACCATTCTTCCACGCTATTGGTGCTGCGTTTCTCTCTGCAGAACTCGGTATGTGGAGAAGTTGGAGGAGGAGGAGAAGCTGGAGTTGCTTAGTGACGATCAATCATCCATGGCTGCAGAAGCTGCTTCTTATCAGGAAAGTGTGGAAGGCCCTGACCTGATCAGGATGGCGATTATGACAGTGGTAGACGTAATAAGAATAATGATCAACCACGGATATTACAAATCGGCGGTGATTCCTCTATTTTATCTGTTTGCTTTGTAGGTCTTTTCACTGGAATCATCGTTGTCCTCTTCAACTACGCGGTAAAAACCAAATTCCATCTGCTAATTAATACCTATAGATTTCAGTTGCATGGCATTTAAGTCCATGATTTTTAATTCTCTGTTGCCTAGAAATTGTTTCTGGCAGTCTGACCTATGCATCATATGCTATTGTGACGCACTGCGCAGATTAAATATGCACCGCACCTTTCACCTCTCTCCAGACCTTGTATTGTACAATACTAGATTTCGGAATATATCCTCGGGTTAGGGGATAGTAAATGCCATCTGGAAGATCGCAGTTAACTTAATCGGGCGTGTGTTTTATGACCATGCTAACTGAAAATTATGACCTATCAGGTGCATGAAATACGTGACTTGTGATGGGACGGAATCCCAAATCAAGGCGCCTCGTGGTGGAGAGAGGAACCCCTTGAAGCGAAATGGGCACGTGTAATATTTATTCCAACTTTTGGAGGACTGGTAGTTAGTGTGTTGAAAATGATTCAAGCTGCTATAGATAATTCAACTCGTGGATCTGTCGTGTCAAACTTAAGATCCACACTAAAGCCAATTCTGAATACTGTGGCTGCTTGTGTCACCTTAGGAACAGGGAACTCATTGGGACCAGAAGGACCAAGTGTTGAGATAGGTGTCTCTGTTGCCAAAGGAGTGGGTACTCTTATTGGTAATGGTGGTCAAAGAAAGCTGTCACTCAGAGCTGCAGGGTCAGCTGCCGGACTTTCTTCTGGTTTGTCATAATCATATGATACTAGTTTATTATGTCATTGATATATTTCTTATGGTGTATTACTCGACAACTGTATCTTTTATTTCCTATGTGTCTGAAACAAATTTCTGAAGACATTTCTGTAAAATGATGATGGCCCAGTAGTTGGCATTTGAAATGAATTATCTAAGATGGTAACGAGCAGTAATGTAGAATAACTATGCCAGAAGGGCTGTTTTTTTAATGGGTTGGAATTTGTCTGTTCTTCTTATCAATCATTTAAATTTTGTAAAAATTATTTGTGCGAAAAAACCTGTTCTTTTCATTTAATTTATATGGTTGTGCAGTTGAAAATTAAAGCGTCATTATATGAAGGTTGGAATTAAGAAACAAATAACTAGAAATTTGAAATTACTAAATTTGAGGATAATTAATATCTTCATGTGGAATTGACTAAGGAAATCAGCAAAAAATAAGAGTAGGCCTGTCGGGGATTCAAAATCTGGGAATAAAGCAATCTTATTTGAAGGAATATATTGGTTACATCTGCTAAACAGTTTTTTATGTACTTAAAATTGTTCTTTCCTTTCTCGAAGTCTCACATTACATTTATTCTGTTACAACCATTGGTTGATAATCCGAAAAATAAGGTATCGTTTGCTCGGCTACCAATGGAAAAGCTTTTTGGTCTGATATGAATTGTAATGAGTTTAATGTTCCATATTTTCCACATACAAATATAAGGAGAAAATACAATCATAACAAGATGATTCTGATAATCTAATGTCTCGTTGTGTTCTCATTTTTCAATTCCTAATTGTGGAAATCTTTGCTAAATCTCTCTATTATTTTATCTCAAGAACTTGCATATCACTCTAATAGTCCTCAAGGTCTATAAAAGTTGATGATAACCTAAAAAAATTAGTATATAACTTTGAAAGTGAATTGAAAACTTTCCCTTTTCTGCTACATTAAGGTTTCAATGCTGCTGTTGCGGGTTGCTTTTTCGCTGTGGAGTCTGTTTTGTGGCCATCACTTATGGAATCATCCTCGTCCTTAACGAATACAACTTCAATGGTGATTCTGAGTGCTGTAATAGCTTCGGTCATGTCAGAAGTTGGATTGGCTCTGAGCCAGCTTTTGCAGTTCCAATCTACGACTTCCGTTCTCCAAGTGGTAGCTGTTTAAATTCTTTTTTGCTTCTATTTGTTATCTCATGCTGTTGATGACAGAGAAAAGTATGAATTGTTTTGTTTCAAACAAATAGACTCGCGAATGCTTTTCTATTATCAGTTCCATAAGAGTCTTACATATCTCAGTGTTAAATGTGCTGCTCTTAAGTTATCCAAATGACATTGGCTGTTTGGAAATTTTTAATGCAGGTACTTAAAGTATCTAAACTATGTTCCTCCTCTGCTGAAAGGTGTCGTGTAACTTGGAAAGTAACCCCAAATACAAGCCTCCTTACTGCTCTAACTCTTATGAATAAACATAAATTAAGCCAAATACCGGTGATCATGGAGCATGTGGATTCTGGAGGTTGCCCTGTTGGTCTTTTAGACAGAGAGTCCATTGATCTTGCTAAGAGGAATAATAGCATTTTCATCCAGAAGCCCAAAATAGTTTTGGAAATGTAGTATCTATGAAGTACATGATGCATCGGTTTCAACTTTGACCTGGGCTATAAGGGTGAATCATTATCTGAAAATGGTAGGAAATTTTTTAATATTATGGAATTGATTAATTTTTTTTGTTGATGAATCTAAATGAATCTTTGATAATTCTATGATTAATTTATTTTGGTCCCCGAGTTGGACATGTTCAGTATGTGCATCGGGAAGAAATCTTTGCAGTTTTTCATGTATGTTTTTTTGGCCACAGAGCTTTTACAGTCCAGGAAGCTCTCAGCTGGGAGAAAACTAAAAATTGAGGATGGAACTTTTGATTCAGTTATGCAAAGACAATTTATAGATTTTATGGTAAGTAAAACATCTACTGGTTGCAATTATCTTAAAACTTATGGACGATTTACATATTTGTGAAAGGTCAAGATTACGGGAGAAGTATGTATTATTGATTCTTTCTTGATTTGTCCTTGAAAATTTTATGATATCCAAGTGACATTAGACTGGATTACAAGCCTCTGTATAGGTTGCGACATCTAAAGCCTTAGAAGGAACCATACAAGTTTAAAAGCCGATGTAATTAGTAGAGTTCTTGTTATTTGTAAAGGAATCAAAATGAGAGCTTATGTTTGAAAATCGGTCAAATTACACGTAAATAATGATAATCCCAATATAGATATAATTACCCTGGTACTTCTTCATATTCTCTTGAACTTCAAACTTAAAAGATTTGTCACCAGATATGAAATATATACCTGATGATGATGTCTTCAGCATGAACTTATACTGGAATGGCTGATTTTCCATATTTTTATTAGCATTTTTGTTTTTATTTTCCCACGAGTAATGTGGAAATGTTTTTTACCACATCCAAGTTTAAATGCCTGCCGCAGGCGATGTTTTTAATAGCATAGTGTACGAAAAACAAATTCCAAATAAGCATGAGCAGGATTTCTGTTGGCAAAACGATTGGATTGTCTTGCGACATCTGTCATTGTGCTGGCAAGTGAACAAATGACTATCATTTAACATCGAACAATAACAATAGAAAGCATACTGCTAGGTGTAATTTCAGCCGTAGATGTTCTAATGTTTGGGATCTTCCCATAGATTTAAATCTATGTGTGCCAAAGAATTGTTCTAGTGTGAGTTAATTTACTGGTTCGATTTAAATATTTGTCTGTAAATAGAACTTGTCAACCAACGGATATAAAATTACAAATATTAACCAGTTAATGTGGTGAAGCATGTCTTATCCTACTGGAGACATGGCTCATCCCAGGCCTCCTTTCTAGCACCATATCGGTGCACTCCAGAGCTCTATTTGTGAGCTCTAACATATCATCATATCCTTCCTTCTCCCAGTATTTCCACACCTAAATATCTGTCGACCAGTCATTGTTTACAGCTGCTTTAACCCAACTCGATAGATCAGTATCACCTAGACCCTGATCACTACTAGCACTACTACTGCTACCTAATCCTATTAAAGGGCATTGAACTTTTCCCATTACGATTTATAATAGAAGAATACCAAAACAACATACATCTGCCTTGTTAGTCGGCTTCTTTCCCAACAAAAATTCCGGGGTTTTTCCCACTGCCAGCTTCTGGGGTGTGACCAGAGGTAAGAGTCCATAATCTGTTAGCTTTATTCGAAAATTGCCATCATCTAACCGTTGGATGAGAACATTAGAAGACTTGAGGTTTCCATGTGGCACCCTCCAACCATTGATAGAAGAACTCTAGCGCCTTCGCTATATCTTTGATTATGGATAATCTGGCAGTTCAATCCAAGGACGTTCTTCCAACTCCTCTATTCTCTGTATTTACAATATTTTTAACAAAATATTTCCGGTCAGAACAAGTAGCATGCTAAGCGTCAAAGTAAGTAAATAATGATGGTGGAATTGTTGATTCATCTATGTGCAAGGACCTAGAACGGTGAAATTGCTACATTACCCTTTTACATGACTAGAAAACTGTGTAATTATTTATGAACTAGGTACTTGTATTTTTTTGATAAAATTAAAAAAATACACGCCCACATACGTACACAGATAGATATAACGCATGTGAAAATTTCATCAGTGAAAATTAAAATAAACAATTCGTGTTTTGTTCCTCTTCCTGCAGCATTCCTGCTGCAATAACATATGAAAATCAGACACATGCATAAAGGAATAAATGCTGCCGCCGCTGCAATCACCATAATGATCCATAATTTAAGGTGGCGACTGCCATGTTTGCCTTCCGATGGAGGCCATGGAGCCTCAGGAATAGGCGCGGGAGCAAAAGGAATAGGATTAGGACAAGGCTTTAATCCAATTATCACTCCTCCCCCACACAACCCCCCATTATTATCGAATGAACTCTTCGCAAATCTGCAGAACAGGAGTTTCAGGGACCTTTACTTGTAGACGATTGTGGGAGACATTGAAAGCCACTAAAGATTGCTGATCAAAAGGAGGAATCAAACCCGAAAGGTAGTTTTTCTTGAAGCTCCAATCCTATTAAATCCGGATAACCGGACGTATATATAGATCCCGAAAACCGATTTCTCGATAGAAAAATTTGCTCCAAACGCACTAGATTTGTGAGACTTGGAGGAGGCCATTCAGGTTATTGTTTCTGAAGCTGAGTTTGGTCGAGAACGTCAAATTCTGTAACAACGTAGTGGGGTGAAGGGAACCTGTCAAGTTTATCCCTTCAAGAACCAAATGCGTGACATGCCAGTCGGAGTATATATCCGACTCCGGCCCATCTGCTACTGTTCTTATTACATGGAGTTCCGGTTCAATTCCGATGCAGATTGAAGTACACGCATGCACATTATCTCACAGTTGAATCAATGCATCCCGCTCTGCCGGGGAGAAGTCGTGGATCTCAAGACCGTGGACGATGATGCTAAGACAGAAACAAAGAAGAAATATTCATCTACCCGAGCTGCTGCTAATGTGTTGTGAATACGAGCAGGTAACTTACTGGAACTTCTTGATCAAGAAATAAAGGACGTTGCATCACATCTTCCGATACCTCGGTCTTCTTTATTGTATTATTATTACTCCCAAGTTTAACGAAATAGGCTATTTGAAATAGTTGGCAAGTATTCCAATTTCTACCCTGTAAAGCGGACGCCACCACTTTCTTCTATTTATTTCTCTCATTTTTATAGGTTTGTTTTGAAAGAACTACGCATAAATTGTTTAGAAGTACGTATATTGCCCATTATACTCAATATTAATTTCATTGTTTATATATGAAAAGAGGGAATTATGTAATAGATAACGCGATACTGTGGCCTGCTTTAATAACAAAATGGGGAAATTCTGATGGTTGTTAGGGTGTTGGTCAGTATATATACATGTTATACATTGTTTACTTTTCGTGGGGAAGTTGAAAGCAGTTGTGAGTATAAGTTTTCTGGACAAGGTTGGCTATGTGGATGACTTAGAATAGCTACTTTGCACTAATTATTCATTAATTCGAGAGAAAAAAAATGGAACTATGGGTTACAAGGTTGATTCGATACTAAAGGCCCCAATTCATTAGGGACAATGAGATCCACATAATCAGAAATAAACCATTGGATCAAATACATAGGCAATGTTTTATTCTATGTTGAATTTTTCCAGGATAAACCATAATATTTCACCTGACTATTTGTACTTATGAACACCTGGTGCCATAAAAATAATAATAATAGTAGAAATATGGAAACTCAGCTGTTGATTTGATTCCCCAACTCTCCGAACCTAATTAATCATCTTTTACGAATTTGGAGCTTCCTTCTGTACATGAGGGTTTGATTTGAAGCACAGGTTTTGAATTATACTTTTAGAATAAATATTGCTCGCAGAGTTTCTTGATTCTGATAGGTCAGCTAGTATTATACAGCTTGAAAAAAAAATGTAATTTATTAAGTGGAATATTGAAAAAGGCGTCTTTTTAAATATAATATAGAATGACATTTACATATTTGAATGAGTTGGAGAAATGGAGCTACAAGTGACAACTACTCTATGTTTGTAGCTTTGTTTTCTTCAATTCTTGACTACTTATTCCCCGCCCCCAAAAAAAAATAAAGAAATCAATTATGTACTAAAAAATTGCTGATGTGGATTAATAAATACATTAAAAAGATCATTACCCTGATGATTGTATGTTCAATCAAAGGATAATTTCGGATGATTGAATTGATTGATTGGAAATCGGAATTTAATCAGTACTCTTTTTTTAAAATATTACTAATTTGAATTATATATATTTTTTAAAAAAACGTGACAAAAACGATTAATAATCTTGCGATTGATTTTACGATGAAAAGTGGAGTGAGTGAAAAGTTGAATAGGGCCTTTTTGTAAGGAAATAGATTTTAGGGGTAGCAAATGTAAAACTGGTGGCGAAGGGAGATGTATTTTTAAAGAGTACGTAGGAGAGTGGAGCCCACATCCCATGTGCCCCTCTTCTTGTCTCCACCAGCTACTGTCCCTCAATCATTATTCATCTCTCCCCTCTCCTCCGACATTAGTTCAATCTCTGCTGCTGTTTCGCTCCTAAATTCCATCTCCCGTAAATTTTTCATTTGGAGCTGCCATTGAAGCACCACGGGAGTTCTCTGCTGCTGGATTCTACGGCTATGTCAACATCCGCAGCTGAGGGCAACGCTGGTGGTGGAACACTAGCCATTCTTGATCCTTCTCACCGCCACCACCACCCCACTAGCAGCGCCGCTACCAACGCAGCCGCTTTGACGGTCAAGAAGAAGCCACCCGCTAAGGACAGACACAGCAAGGTGGACGGGCGCGGCCGTCGCATCCGCATGCCTATAATCTGCGCCGCAAGGGTGTTTCAGCTCACTCGGGAGCTCGGCCACAAGTCCGACGGGCAGACCATTGAATGGCTCCTCCGCCAGGCGGAGCCTTCCATTATCGCTGCCACGGGAACAGGGACCACCCCGGCTACGTTCTCCACTCTTTCTCCTTCTTCGTCCTCCGCCCTAGAACTCAAACACGGCCATTCGCAGCAGGTCCTCACACCGACCCCCTTCATCCTCGGAAAGCGCCTCCGTCCCGACGTTGATGACGACCACCAACACAACCATCTCACGAAGGAAGAATCCGCTTCCGCCGCCGTCGGTCCCAGTGTGCCTGCGGGAGGATTCTGGGCTCTACCCGCCAGGCCCGACTTCGGTCAAGTTTTGAGCTTTGCTGCCGCTCCTCCAGCTGAATTGTTTGCCGCGGCCGCCGCTAGCAATTCTCCGCACCATCACCACCACCACCAGCAGCAACTACATTCCACGGCTTCTTTGAGGTTCTTACAGCAGCAGCAACCTCTGGGGCTCGGGGAAGCATCCGCTGCAAGGGTAGGTAATTATTTCCCAATAGCTCAAGTGCAGGGACACCATCTCAACTTGCTAGCTTCTTTATCCGGTCCGGCCTCACAATCCTCTGAACAAACAAGGGAAGACGATAATGTCAATTGAATCACAGTGTTCTAACCTCCTCAATAAACGTTAATCCGCCATTAAAGACCTCATGAATAAGCTTGCTTGTGTTGTTTTGGTCAGAGTGCCTCATGTTGTGATCAATATATGTCCCACAATCTGTATCTCTAAGATATTATCTTCGGTAGCTCCATGTGTGTTGCGTTTCTTGAAAGAGACAAACAAGAAACAGAGAATCCCAAATCTCGTCTGCAGAGTTTTTAGATGTTGGGAATTCGATGATTGCTTTGTGATTTTTTTTTTTTTGGGTTTTCTGTTGGTGATGGTGGGATGTCGAAAAATTCGATGTCCAGTGTGTTTAATTATTTAGATTCGAGAGCGAGTGGTATTCGTAGTTTATTTTATGTATATGTATATTTGCTTTTTGGTTGATTTCAAACACTGCGATTCGTGTAAGATTGTAAGACAGACAAATAAATGGCAAACCCCTTCTTCATTTCCATGTATGGTTTCCATCTATAAATAATATATTGCTGAGTATAATAAACACTCCGATATATGTATAGTTATGCATCATGCTTATCAGTATGAACAAGGACTCCATGAGCTAGATTTGCTTAAACTCTAGGAAATTATGTTCGTCAAGATCCTGTTTCTATCAAAACGACCCAAATCGATCTTAACTTCGATCAAATCGGAAAAAGAAGTGCCTAAGAGCTAACCACAACACCAGACTTAGACTAATATGTGATATTGTATCGATGATATTAGTGCATGTGTGAGTTTTATGTGTATTTTGACTGAAATTATTATTATTATTTAAAATACTAGGTGTAATATAACTAGTGTTGAATGTATTATGGGTAAATAAAAAGTGCATGTGGTTTGGCATTTATGATGTACGACTCTCAAAAGGCCTAAAAATATAATTGAAATTTTTGTGTTGAATTCCACAAAGAAATAACGTACTTGGGAAAATATTTGTAGAGTGGGTGGTAGCTATCCCTTTACGTTCTATTTTCTATTTTGTTACCCTCAAGGGAAAGTACATATGGTTGTTTCGTTTCGGTGCAAGCGAAACTAGCCAAAATGGGGTCTTTCAGTTCAGATTTCTTGGGAATTGTTAAGGTATGTTTGGTTTTTATTTTCTGATAATATTCTTTAAAAATATTGTCCCTTTTGAAATATTCTTGTAGGAATTACATAAACTCGTTTTGTGTGTGTGTGTGTGTGTTTTTTTTTTTAAAATAAAAAAAATACACATGGTGAGGTCTTTTTAAAAATTATCCTTTTATACAAATCTATTGTGTTCTTGCAGTATATACAGCATAATACATTTAGTTTTTGACACACTCTCAAGATATGCATGTACTAGAAGAATATGAAGGAATAAAAACATATTATGTTGCAAGTGGACTTGCTTTGGAGCTACTATAAAATAAAGAATATATAACTATCTTTGAATTTCCAACCTCTTAAATACATAAGTTTTTAAAAAAATTCTCAAAAAATATATTATCTCGTCTCAAATATATAAGTTTGTTTGTTTTTTTACATAAATTTAAAAAATTATTGAAAAAACAAATGTACATACTTATACATTTTTCAAGACTTAGTTAATAGAGATGTATTAGTAAAACCAAGAAAAAATACAACTAAATCAACCGAAGAAAGAGAAGAAACTTAAGATTTTGAAAAAAAAATGTTTATTTTGGGAGATATACATACGAAAATCGGAATTCAATGAAAAGGATCCAAAGTGAGATATATATTTATTAATTATTATTAGATCTTTCCTATCAAAAATGTGAATTTACATTTCTCTCCTTATTAATTACTTGTTTTATTAATTGATTGTTTTTAATGTTGTATATCTTATTAATTGCTTGTTTAATGATATGTTCTTTAATTTTAGATTTCATTAATAAAATTAATATATGAGAAATAAAAAAACAAATGGACATATATTAACAAATATTATTTAATGATCATAAGGACATATATGTAAATTCACAATTTAAACTCATATGTCTCATATATTTTTTAAAAATGAAATAGAAATTTTAATTTTTTTTCTATTTGAATGTAAATTTCACCCCAAAAAGTGAAGGTCATCGTTTTTTAAATTTAACCTTTACTTTTTGGAGTGAAATTTACATTCAAATAGAAAAATAATAAAATTTTCAATTCATTTTTAAAAAATATATGAGTTTGAATTGAATTGTGAATTTATATGTATGCTTTTGTGATTATTAAATAATATTCATTTTTTTAAGGGTTTAAATAATATTCATTATTATATGTGTTGGGTTCAATAATTGTCCCTGCTTGGTAGAGCGATTGAATTGTGGTGTTTGTGCTGCTGTGCGGTTTAAAAGATTTGAGTTGCACCATTACCACTAGCTATAGCTTTTGGTAAAGCGATAAACACTCGGTACTACAATTGGTATCAGAGCCAAGGTCACGGGTTCGATTCCTATTGATTGCAAGGAGTGTAATTATTGAGAGGGAGATTGTTGGGTGCAATATTTGTTCCTGCTTGGTAGAGCGATCGAACTGTGGTGCTTGTGCTGCTGTGCGGTTTAAAAGATTTGAGTTGCACCATTGCCACTAGCTATAGTTTTTGGTAAAGCGGTAAGCATTCGGTTCTACAATATATCCTTTGTTTTTATTTTTTCATATATTAATTCATTAATAGAATCTAAAAAAATAAAATTTAACCTTCATTTTTGGAGTGAAATTTACATTCAAATAGAAAATTAATAAAATTTACATTTCATTTTTAAAAAATATATGAGTTTGAATTGAATTGTGAATTTGCATGTATGCCCTTATGATCATTAAATAAGGTTCATTATTATATGTCTTTTTGTTTTTTTGTTTCTCATATATTAATTCATTAATGAAATCTAAAATTAAAGAAAAAGAAAATTTAACCTTCATGAATAAAAATGATGTTTAAACTCTTGTTTAAGATTTTATGATTATCCAATTTTTGAGTAGGTCTTCTGTGAGACGGTATCATGGAAATATATCTCTAACACGGGTTGATTTTTTTCATTAATTAATGTTAATGTATTTTAAAATAAATAGATTCTAAAATAAATGAAAAAAAAATGAAACAATAGTATATCTATTATCTAACCATCATTTTTAAAATTTAACCTTCACTTTGTGGATGAAATTTACATTTAAATAGAAAAATAATAAAATTTCAATTTCATTTTTAAAAAATATATGAGTTTAAATTGAATTGTGAATTTACATATATGCCCTTATGATCATTAAATAATATTCATTATTATAGGTCCCTTTGTTTTGTTTTTCCTATATTAATTCATTAATGGAATCTAAAATTAAAGAAAAATAACATATCATTAAATTCATTAATAATGTAAATAATAAAAATAATTAATAAATATCTCTTTGTTTGTTTTTTTTCCATGTATTAATTAATAAGAGTTTATGTGCCAATTTTATTTTTAATTTGAGTAAATTAACATTCATGAATAATGTAAATAATAAAAATAATTAATAAATATCTCTTTGTTTGTTTGTTTTTCCATGTATTAATTAATATTCTAAAATAAATTTTTAAAAAAATGAAATATAGCATATGTCCTTATGATCATTAAATAATATTCATTATTATAGGTCCTTTTGTTTTGTTTTTTCTATATTAATTTATTGATGGAATCTAAAATTAAAGAAAAATAACATATCATTAAATTCATTAATAATGTAAATAATAAAAATAATTCATTAATAGAATCTAAAATTAAAGAAAAATAACATATCATTAAATTTATTAATAATGTAAATAATAAAAATAATTAATAAATATTTCTTTGTTTGTTTGTTTTTCCATGTATTAAATCATAAGAGTTTATGTGCCAATTTTATTTTTAATTTGAGTAAATTACATTCATGAATAATGTAAATAATAAAAATATTTAATAAATATCTATTTGTTTGTTTGTTTTTCCATGTATTAATTAATATTCTAAAATAAATTTTAAAAAAATGAAATATAGTATATTTTTTGAAATGAAATTTACATTCTATTTTTAAAAAATTTAAAATAGTAATAATATTAATAATAAATAAATGTTTTTTTTTCCGTCTATTAATGGGCAAAAACTTGTGTGAGACAGTCTCACGGGTCGTATTTTGTGAGACAAATCTATTATTTGAGTGAACCATGACAAAATATTACTTTTATGCTAAGATTATTAATTTTTATTGTGAATATCGGTAGGGTTGACCCGTCTCACAGATAAAGATTTGTAAAACCATCTCACAAGAGACATACTCCTATTAATGACTTGTAAAATAAATTGAAGAAAAATAAAATTTAACCAAAATTTTTTGGAATGAAATTTAAATTTAGCCTTTGTTTTTCGAAATGAAATTTACACTGCATTTTTTTTAAAAAAACTATATCTATAATGAAATTTAAAATAATAATAATAATAAACACATGTTTTATTGTTAGTTTTTCCCAATTAATATATGAAAACGAATAGAAAAAAGACATATGTTTATTAATATCATTTAACGAAAATAAGGACATATATGTAAATTCACACAATTATATTAGAGTTTTCAAATTTATTAGTCATGTATTATTTACGTTATTAATATATGTTAATTTACTCAATTTAAAAATAAAAATTAGCCCAAAAACTCTTATGAGACTGTTTCACGAGTCAGCAGCTTGACGCACGAGAACTTCCCAGGAGTTCACCCATAATGCATGCTTAACCCAACAAAATTGAATGATAGTAAAATATTAATTTTTTAGTTTAAGCATTTCTTGATCTTTATGTTAAAAGTTATATTTGTTAACCAAAACAAGACTTTTATTTCTTACAATTGTGATCTACCGTGCAAAGCTCTACACTAAACTAATGATGAACATAATGAGGATTGCACTGACGCGAGTGTCAATAGGCCAAACAGCAAAACCCTGTGTGTGACAAACATAAGTAATTGTTTGATACTATAAGAGAACACTTCAAAAAAAGCAAAATGAGTTTAAACTGATTTTATGTATAATAATTACTATTATATACATCAAAGTGATAGAAAAATGAAGAATAAGAATGAATTCAAATCATTTTAGGTGAAACAAATTGTTCTTACATTTACGGTTACTTAAAATGATTTATAAAATTTTTAAAATTTTCTTATGTTTTTTTTTGAATATTTTTTTCTCGAAAAATAAAAGTTTTTTAAAATATTACAATTATATTTAGGTTTTATGTCCTGTCAAGTTTCCACCAATAAATACTTGTATAACTTGTAGCTACTTTTTCAAGGACGTGATTTATGCATATAATTTTATAACTTCAAAATATATTATGAGAAATTTAGAAATTATGGTTGCTGTAAAATTTTTTTTTGATAAATTTGTTTTTGTTTTTTTTTTACTTTGAATACTCATAGTCTAATTATTTTTTTTTACAAATTTAAGGTTATGATATTAAAATAGGTGTCACAGTGATATTCAAAATATATTTCTGATTATGAATCATATTAATAAATATTTTTATGTTAAGACAGAATATTACAACAATACATACTTATATATATAACTTAAAACAATTCAATTATATTAGTATCCAAGAACTCAGAAAAAAATAAAATTTGAACTTTATCTAGGTATCATAGATTGAATTTATTGTTGAAAAATAAAAGATAGTGAAAGTAAGTTGATATCTGTTCTCTTCATATCATCTTTTTATGTTCCACACGTGCAACGCACGTGCACATCTTCTAGT